>NC_053429.1:43455479-43755479 GCF_007990345.1 Gossypium hirsutum
TTGGGAAAGGAAATTTGTTTTTATTTAAATTAAGCATGTTCTTATTAAATTGAGTTTTGAATTGATGTAATTAATTGGAAAATTTTGTTGTTTATTTAGGTGATAGAAAGTATGAAATGGTCTTATGTGATACGTGTATATAAGTAGATGGGAATGAAGTGTCGTATATTTTTGTGTATGGGATTAATTGCACTTTGATTATAATGTGCATGATTATTACTATGTTTAATATGTGTGAAAGCCAAATATACTCATGATACAATGCTGGACTAGTTGATCAATATGTGTTAAGGGAACGTGAATAAATATCTATTTGATGAGCTATATATTCGGCTATATGGTTAAGATATGTATATGAAATTATGATAAGCCATATGAGTTTTGTGTTTGTGTATGTGAACTAGGTATACAATGAATATTTGGCTATGAAGGTTAAAAGTTAAGTCATAGGAATTTTGGTGATATACATATTCGGTCACTAGGGTTATATGTACTTTGGCTATGTGGGTTATGTGTTAAGGTAAGTTACTTATTTGATATGTGTATTCGGTCATAAAGGTGTACATGAGGAAATGTTAAATTAATTGTATTAAATTGCTTAATGAGATTAAAAATGTGTATGACCATTTTGTATTTGAGCTAAAAGTAGCTATATGATCTATTAATTTTTTTCTCATATTCGGCCATAAGCTAGCATGGTGGGACTTTAATAAGTTAAATTTGTTAGAATTAGCTCAAGAGCATAGAGAACCAAGGTTGAACAGGGGAAAAGAGAAGTAGTTGAATAGCCGATGCGAGACTGTTCGAAAGTATTCGAGGTAAGTTTTAAGTAGTTAAACATAAATAATATTCGATAATGACATGACATATTATGAGAATTAAGTATTACTTGTAATGTATGTATATGGCCGAATGGCAAATATAATATGGAAGTAAAATGTGATATGCTTTTATGATCAAATGATAAGTGTTAAATGAATATGAATGAGATGTTATGTGTAAACTATCAAATGATAAGTGTGAATGATGAAATGAAATAAAAGTGAATAAAATGTAGGATGATATATTCGAATGATGCTAGTACCTAATTTGGTGTGATTGTGTTATATGAAACTTGTTGATTTGAATATTGTACCGAACTATTCGGGCCTTTGAGCCTAGCAGGCTATGATGCTGGTGAGATACTATTCAGGCCTTTGAACCTAGCAAGCTATAATGCCGGTGAGATACTATTCGGGCCTTCGAGCCTTGCAGGCTATAATGCTGGTGAAATGATATCGGGCTTCGAGCCTAGCAGGCGAAATGCCGGTGGATGAATTCGGATTTAAAACCTAGCAGGCTAAATGTCAGTGATTTGATAAAAGTCTAAGACTAAGATACCTCGCGTTAGAACGACAATTGAATACATTCAATACATTAAGTTGGCCAGGTACGTATTATGTACTTATATGTGAGTTTGATTTGAATTGAATCATAAGTGTATAATGTGATACATATGTGAATAAATGTTATAACTATATCTATGATCATGATACATTCGATCAAGGTGTGAAAGTATTTGAAAGTATTTGATTTATTTATGTTATATGAATTCAGATTAAGTGAAATAAGAATGCTAAATGTGCATTATGTGCTTATGTATATTCGGTCAAATGACAATATACCTAGAAAATGGCCTCTTCAAAAATTGAATGATCGAAGTATAATTGAGTTTATTTGTTTGCATTGCTTAAAACTTACTAAGCTTATGAAAGCTTACTCCGTTTGTTATGTTTCTCTGTTTTATAGATTGTTGACTCCAGTCACCTGCTCGTGGGGGATCGTCAGCAACTCGTCACACTATCTATCATTTTGGTACTACTATGTTTTGGAGTTAGTATGGCATTTATAGAATAGACTTAAGTGAATGATATTTTGAGATGTTGTTGTATATAAGCCATGTGAATATGGCAACTTTTGAATGTAGGTATAAGTCTGAATTTCGATCATTTGATTGTGTTTGGCTATGCATATAATTGCTAATGAACTTATGTAAGTGTGAATGTACAAATGTAGTGTTTTAGATTGGTAACTCTTCATAACCCACTCCGGTGACGGATACGGGTTATAGGGGTGTTACACAACGGAAGCACCAATGTAGTAAATGAGGTGTCCTATAACAAGGAATAGCCAAGGAAAATAGAATGGAAATGGAACGATATTTAGGCTTCGTTTGGGGTGACGGTGCGGTGCGGTGCGGTACGGTGCGTTTAGCTTACTTTTTATTTCACACTACAGTATCGCTACAATATCTAATCTCACCGCCACAGCTATTTTTACACTAAGCGTAGGTAAACACACCGCCCATCCAAACTCACCCTTAGTATATTACAGCAAAGAGGATGATAACAATAACCAAATGACAACTAATTCGCATAGAAAATGAGATGGGGAAGCAGAATGTTGATTACAATTAACGAGAGCATGACTAATTTCCCATTTCCCTGTCATTTTATACTCCACTTAGGTCGTTATTCTTCTACTGATGTGGACTAAGTGACAATTTCAAAGTATTTTTGTGACACCTTTTGCAGCTATGTGCTTTTCTTGGGGTTCTGATGGGCCTTCCTTCTAGTTTACTACCCAGATAGATTCTTTTTCTCTTGGTTCGATCATAACACCAACAAGCTGAAAAAAAAGAACAAGAAAGGCAACCGCTAGAAGAAAAAAACGGGTACAGAGAATCTGATAACAATATTAAAGAAGATTTGAGAACCAACGATAATACGCCTCATTTTCTTCACCAGAACTCCAATCTTTCACAACAACAGCAAAAGCGAAGAGCCTTCTATTTCTTCACTGTAGCAACCTCAACCTTTGGTTTCGTCGAAAAGAAGTGGAGGAGGAAGGATGGTCATTGTTGATTATTCCATTACCCGTGTTACCTTTGATCATTTCAATAGCTTCTTGGGTCTTCCCATCGAGTTTCACGTTGAAATCCTCAGTCATGTTCCAAGTGCTAGGCTAATTCCCTCTGCTACTTCTCTTTTTGTTACTTGGTTTCTAGTTTTTTTTCAAACTTCTTTTGGGTTAAAGATTTCAGGTAGGGAGTTTTTGCTCAACAGCGGTGCTAGCCTCTAAGCTAGCTATCGCCCACCTTTTTTCTCTCCTTTCAACCCTTTTCTGTCTTCTTCTCATTCACAACACATGCCTTCTCTTTTTTTAGTTTGCAAATATATTTTGTGGGTACCGTTGTTGTCTTCACAAGTTATGATGGACAGATGACGATATTTGTTCGCTAAAACTCCACCAGCCACCAATAGTTTTTCTTGGAAAGTGGGTGGCTCTTCGTCAACTTCTTAATATGTTTTTTTAGAGTATTTTAGAATAATAAATGATTTCACGTGTCGAATTGGACCCATGTTGTCTTTTTGTTTGTTTTTCCATTGTTTAATAGTCTTCAATTTTAAAAGTTTTTTCTGCTCTTGTAGCACATTTTTTAGTATTGTTTTTGCATATAATCTTAGTTTTACAAGTAATTTTAGGGATGATTTTGTTGTCGTCCTCTCTAGTTTGGTGAATGATTGATTCTTTTGTCGATTTTTGCTCACCACTTTGGACTATCTAAGGCTGATTTCCTTTTCGTATTAAGTGCTTCAATTACTCCAGATATGTTGTGCTTGAGTTGTGACAAAGCCAATCGTCAATGTGTCATAATGTTCTATTTATGTTAAGGCTAAAGCCTTTGTTGTATTGATGGAGCTTGTCCTTCACTATTTACGACGAGTGTTTGCTATTTTTTTCCTTGAATTGTATGGTTCTATTCATTGAATAAATTAATGAATTTACCTTTCAAAAAAAATCTACTAGGTTTTAGTCCTTTTTAAACTGTTTTAGAGTCCAAATGTTTGTACAGTTTAGATCTCAAAAAGTGAAATAGTACATTTCTAGTTGTTTTGAAGTCACAAAACAATTGAGAGAATAAAACATCTATTTTTAAAAAAATAGAGAATTTTGAAGAATGAAGCTTTTGATATGGAAAACCATGAACTCAAAAATTCAAAATCATTAATTTTCTCAAGCTCTGTTCATTTTGAAAACTTAAAAATGAACAACCCGTTTAATTTAGGTTACACTATAAAAATAGTCATTTTTATATTATTTGTACTCGTTTTCTTTTAAGTTAAGATTTCAATTGGGGAGGTTTTTTTTTAATATGGAAATATTTTGTTTGTCACTTTGTATTTGATATGTTTTAATATGCTACGTGTCATAATTTTATTTTATCATCTGTCCTGAATTTAGCTGTGTTATATAAAAATATTGATTTAGTTGACAAAAAAATAGGATATTAATATGAGACAAAGATAAATAAAAAATAAAAAAAAACCCTTAAATACGAAATAGACATGTTGAAATATTAGTTTTATGTTTAAGCCATTCAAAAAATGTGCGCAAGAATTTTCTTCTATCTCTATGGGTTCATATAAAAAGTCAACTAAAAATAAAAGACCACTGCAAAGATAGCAAGGCTAGCCACTGCGCGGATAAGAGACCCCAACAATGGAACACTTAAATCTCAAATGGTAAGGAAAAATAGTTTTATATGCTAACAGATGCATAATTAAAACTACTTATTATCTAGAATATAATTACAAGTGTATTAAGTAATTTTAAATAATTAAGTGATTCGATTTAATGTTAATACCGTAAGAGAATCTTGAAATTTTGAAAATCAAATAAGAAAAAATATTATGACTAAAAAAAATATCTCAACAAAGCAACATATATCGAATTAATACTTAAAAAAGGAAAAAATAGTCATAATAATTTATTTATCCTCTAATTTTATTAAAAAATCATTTTAACCTTTTATTTAATTTTTTTATTTTTTTAGTTTTTAAATTTACCTTTTTTTATCAAATCACCTTTAAATGATGAAATGTTGACATTTTTTAACTTTGTTGATGTGGCATATATGTAGATTGTCATGTGGATGATACATCAACATTTAATTAAATTTTAAATTTTTAAAAATTAAAAATCATTAAAATTATATAAAAAGTATAAAAATAGTTTTACATTTTAATTAAATGTTGACATGCAATTCATATGACAATCCACGTATATGCTACATTAGCAAAATTAACAAATGTTAAATTTGTCATTCATTTTAGGGTAGTTTGATAAAAGTACAAAGTTAAATGTTAAAAGAGATAAAAATTAAAATGAAGAACTGAAATAAATAAAATTAGAGGGAAAAAGAATTATTATATAAAAAATATATTTAAGAGTTCAGTTTAATTTTATTTCATTCTAATGATCTTATTTTAAAAATGTAGGCAAATGGTCTTCTTGCGTTTACTTCAATGTTATTTTATATTTATTTTATCTTACAAGAAAAGAACTTATATAATCATTGATTTGAACTTATATGATGAGATTTGAACTCATTCCAAGTTAATTAAGAAAACCTTCAATTTACTACTCAACTTAAGTTTTATTTTCATATTCTTTTATATTTTAATTTTATTATGCATATTTTATTACATCCATTAATTATATATATATTTAAAATGTTGTTAATTGAGATGTTGTTTCAAATTAACTCAATGCCATCATAGGATTAATGGTAACACCAATGATTGTATTCTTTAATAACCTTAATATGACGTATTTATGTTTTTTAATATCATACATATTTTATATGTTAATACTAATTAATTTAAAATAATGCATTTAATTTTTTATTGTATGTTATTTTTAAAAATAAATATTTATTCTAGATATGTATTTTCCATTCACATATAAGTGTAATAAACTTCTAGTATTTATTAATGTTATACTTGGATCAGAGACCAAAAGTACTAATAATAATGGACAATTTGTACCCAAAGAAAAAAACTGCACAAATTAAATATTAATTTCATTAATTTGTGGCGAATGAGAACTTGGGTCAATCACAATAGCAAAGCTAAGACCAGGGGAATTTTAACGTACCAAATTCTAGTGTCATTTTATATAATATGAGTGATAAAGAATTTAGATTCGAAAATTTAAATTTATATTTCAAATTATCATGTAAATAATAAAAGTGGAATGCATTATAGACAAATTTGTTTAATTTCAATTAAAAATATAATTAAATCCAAAAATATTTTAAAATTTTCAAATTAACTACTAAATAGACTCCTAACAAAAAGGATTTACAAAATATCATAAATGTCACTTTTAAATAGTTTACCATTCTTCCAAATTTCTTGATTTGTAGAATACCGTTCAGCAAGCAATGAGTAAGATAAAATTTCGCTATATTTGATCTATCAGACAATACCGAATAACCTCTTTACATGAACCAATTATTCCACCCACCACAATTTATTGAGGAAAAAAAACAGTACAGAATTAGAAAGTCATAAAAAAGGAATAATAATAACTACCGTTCTCAGAAGAATGACCTGTAACAAAGGCTGTAGCTGTGAGGGTGGGTATATTAAAATTTAAACCCCTTCCAAGCATTAACTCTTTTCCCCCCACCTCTTCAAGAACCCTTACCACTAATTATCCTGCGCTTCAGATCAAATCGTTCCTTCAATGGGAGAACAAGAATCTGAACACAAGGCAAGCAAGCTAAAACTACCTGCATGTTTTAACAAATTGTATTATAAATAAGTCACCAACTAATTGTGGGCAAAACAGTTCCTCAATTTCAGTACTTGATTACTAGTTAACAGACGGCCTTAAGAAAGAATCTCAGCTCCAATAGCTCTTTTCAACATAACCAGTTGGACTCTAAAACCTTGAAAATATCCAAACTTTAAGTTCAAACACCAGCATCCATCATCAAATACACCAAACAATACAAAAGATGGCAGCACAATATCATTGACTGGGAGACCTTTCCCCATTGAGTTCCCTCTTGTATTCCTCATGGTATGGACTCCGGCTACGGCTTCTGCTTCTGATTGGGCTTCCAGCTTCTCTTGGGCTGTGGCTTCTGCTCCGTCTCGGGCTTCGGCTTCTTCCCTGGCTTGGGCCTTGGCCCCTTTCTAGACTCCGGCTACAGCTCCTCGAGACATTGTATGGTGGAGAACGTGAATACCTATCTCGGCTGTAGTGTCCATCTTGGGGTGAAACTGATCTGCTTAGGAAAAACATCATAAAGTTACATTATATTTCACATATATATAGCAAAAACCTATGAAGGGGAATGTTTTTTGGAGCTATGGAAGAAACACATCTACTACCTCGAGTAATGCCTATCTTTAGGAGGTGAATAATCACGACTTCGAGACCTATATCTCCCATGACGAGGTGGAGACCGTGAATATCGAGGCGAACGAGAGTAACGAGGAGGGGACCTTCTCTTATCACGATATCGACCTCCTCTGTGACAGTAAACATTGAAAGTTGAAAGAAAGGAAAGCACAATTTTCCTAAGAAATGTAAAGCAAATCCAAATTTTCCTAGGAAATTTCTTTGTTCCATGGGATTTATGTTTAGCAAGATGAGATAACACTCAGCCAGTGATGAGGTCAGGACTAGAAATGCTCAAATGGCAGGTTCAGAGCAATAAATCAACCAACTATTGTATTTGGAAGCTAGACAATGAAATAACTCCCCCTTAATAAATGGAAGCCAAATGTGTCTTGAAACTGTCCAAAAACATAAGTACAGCTCCTTAAATATATTGAAAACCCTACCTTGCTCGCTCTCTGTGCCTCATTTCAGCTGGTTTCTTCCTGTTTTCTTCAGCAAAGACCACAGTCAACTCTCGACCAAGAAGAACCTGCCCATCCATCTGGTATTTGGCTTCAGCAGCATCAGCAGGATCAACATATTGGACAAAACCAAACCCCCGAGGTTCCCTGAAGAATTACATGAAAGAGTCAGTGTAAGGCAACAGCAGAAAATAAAATCTAACAAGGACCATACCGACCAATAACCTTTTCCAATGATGTTTCCAACATAATCCCCAGTAATATGGAAGATCATCATAAGCATGAAAAAGCAAGCACTTGCCTGCTAACCTTGCAATTATCAGTTTAAAGATCACTTGAAATTCTTCAAGACTTGGAACATCTTCACAATGTATTCAAACCAACTTTCTTCCAAGCGTCACTACCACTAACATCATCTTCAAAAGAACTCTATTTACTTGATTGATGTCTTCAAAACTTTAATTTCACTGTTAAACCTCAAGAACTTCAATTAACACACCCAATTTGTGATTATAAAAGAGTATACTTAAAGAAATGCCCCACCATCGGAATGGATATTCAGAGGAAGGAGCATTAGCAGGGCGTGCTAGGTAAAAGCACACAGAAAAAAATACAGTTTTAAAAACTTCGCATGAACCCCTAAAATTTGAAATGAGAATTTTGAAGAACCATAAATCTATCAATTGACGATCCCCCAATGAAATTATCAAATTATTGAAGTTATAAATTTGCTAAAAGAAATCATAAATATTTTTGAAGAAAGAAGAAATAATAAAAGTGTAAAGCAAAAAAGTTAACACAATAGTATTCTGTGGTTCCAAAAAGAATGAAACGTCGCCAAACATGGCTGATGGCCTATACCACACAAAATCCACGGAAAGGTTAAAAGAATACATGTTTCTGATTCTATCAAGAATGAATGTTTCAAGTCCAGAGAATGAGGGAAAAAGGAGAGGAAGAAGCAAAACAATTAAATATATCTAAACAACTTAAATTTAATATGGCAGCAAATATTTCCTTACCCAGTATAATAATCCTTGGGCAGATATATATCTTTAAGAGGGCCAAATCTTTCGAATGGCCTGCGGAGGTCTTCTGGCCTGCAAAAGCAAAAACCATATCTGAATGCTTCAAGTGGGACGTAAATAATCAATCATTTGTCCCATTACATTATCAAAGACAAAAAAAAACGATTTGAAACTTCACAGCAAATAAATAACCTCCCCCAAAGAAACAATTGCTACAATTCAATGGTTCATTCAGAAAAGGCAGAAGAAGAAACTATAGTACTCACATAAATGAGGATAAGATACAAATTATTAAAAAAGAAACTAGGCGAAAAATATATTTCGCCATAATAACAAATTTCAAAACGCAGAAGAAATTAGAAGAGCTGATAATACAAGTCCAAAAGGAACACGGAGGGAGAAGCAGAAGAAACCTGCAGTCATGGCGGAGGTTGCGAACCAAAAGGCTTGTAGGAAGATCTCGAGCGCGACCGCCGTAGCGGCCTCTGGGGCTAGGGCTCCGTCCTCTCCGGCCGTAGCCTCTGGGCGGAGATGGAGTATAACTTCTGCCGCTCATTTAGGAAAAGAACAGTGGAACAATCTGCAAAACCTTGATATTCAAAGAGAGGAGAAGAAGATGGGAGAAACCAGGTGGAGGCGAGGGTTGAAGAAAAGGAGAAGTTAAACGGCTGTGGATTGTATGCAGCAAAGGCAAAGGCCAAGGCTAAGATTAGGGTTAGGGAAGGGAACGTGAATGGGATAGATCTCTGGAGTTTTCCTTTTTGTCTTATAGCCTTTCTTTGCTCGCGCCACGCGTATTAACATTCGAGCTAGGCCTAGTTGATAGTCAAAGTTCTTAATAGGCTTGGCCCGTGCCGAGTCTAGGCTCTACAAATTTCACTACGCTCGAGTCCGCCCAATTCAATTTGTTGGCTCATTTAACTGTAAATATATTTACTATATAAAATCACTTATGTTACTAGTCAAATTTGATACTAATTCAATTATAAATTTATTAAAATATTTTTATTAATATTATTATAATGATATTTTAATATTTTTATACTTTTAAATAATCTTTAAATATTTAAATAATTTTCAAATAAAATAATTGAAAAATATTATTTAAAAATTGAACACAAAATTAATAAATTCATATGAAAATCTCTTATCATTCCACTAATTGAAATAATTTTATAAATATATTTTATAATATATAATATTTATATTCACCCACATAGGTGTGATAAATTCTAATATACATTTAATTATTTTTATTTTAATAAAATATTTCAATTTTATATGCTAAATGTAAAATGATTAAAAAATAAGTAAATATATAATTTTTTAAAAAAAAAGTATTTGTATATGTTTAAAAGATAAGTAGAAAAATCGATATGAATAAATTAAGTAGATTATAAATACATAAAATAATATTATTAATTTGATTTGTAAAATAAATAATTTGTAAGTTTTGAGTAATATTTTTTGCTTTTATATATTTAAAGTAATTTTTATTATATTTATAACACATTTCCCCCGTCTCATTTATGGTAAAGTAGGAGGTGCCATTGGAGTTTCTACTTAGTTTGCACGGAATTTTTCTTATATGAAAATTATTTATTTTTAGAGATATTAAAACTTAATCATATCATTTTTAAACATTTGAAAACATATATAGATTTGTTCGAATAAGAAAACAAGTACTTAAGACTCTTTTGGCTTAAAATGAGATTGTTTGATTGAACATATCAAGAGGTTTCACCAGTAATCAAACTTAAGTACATTTAATTAAAAAATTAAAAATAATATTGAAACAACTTGAAGGCTTGTGAATCAATTTAAAATAATCTAAATTATTTTTTGGGTGATAGGACGTGCCTAGGGTCACGTACGTGCTTCGGGGCAAAATGACCAAAACAATATAGTGGCCTTGTATAGGGGGGCTAAGTATCGGTGCCAAACCCCTAGGTGTTAATACCTTGGACATGTACTATAGCATTTTAACCACTGACTTGTTTAGTGCAGTACCTATGGCAAGGGTATCGAACCCAAGACCCTTGAAATTAAAAATAGAGTCTAAATTACTCTAAAATCACACCCAAACATTACCATATCATTTCAATATGAACCTAAACATTATAAATCATTATTTAAACTCATTTGGGCATAAGAACATGACATAAACACATTCAAATTGGAGTGACATACATTTTAACTAAACAAGTTTCCAAAAAGATTTAAAACATGCCATTCACAATGTTTATAAACAATATTAGACTTTGTAAACATGCCACTAATACATGAGTTATAAAGCTTAGTAACAAGGATAATCATACTTATCCTAAGTCTTAATTAACATTAAGTCTTTAAATGAAATATTTATGTTTGATTGTTTTAACTACTTCAATCAAATTTACCAAAATTATGAGCTCAACCAACAACTTAAAGGTTTAGTAGCCAGTACAATTATGGAATTTATGTTCTAGTCCCTTATGGGAGGTTTATATTATTTTGGAACTTAGTTACCCATCATTTTAAGTCTTTATCCAATATTCTTGTCATATATTTATGGGTTCTAATAATGGACATTGGTTCTATATATATGCCTTTGTTCATTCCATTCTCAGTGTCTTCCCTAAGAGCTTTCGTAATTCAATTCTCACCTTCATAACATTTAAGGCTTTTGTAAACCATGTTTATTTGGATATACTTTACACCATAGCCTAAGCGGCCTATTTACAATTAGTTTTTTACAGTTTATATAGCTTATTAGCTTTTTAATACGTACCATTATTGGTACTTAATACTTATATTAATGGCTAGTCTTATTTGTTAGATTTTAGCTCATTTCACCCACAATAAGCTTAGAGGCAAAGGTCGGATACTTGGGACTAACCAACCAACTTACCGAAGTGTTACACTTGAAGGCCAGTACAGTAAAACACCAAAGTGCTACGCTATACTTCCCCTATTGACATGCCAATCATATCCTAACTAACTCATCAAGCTACTAAGGTTTTAATTTATTAATCCAAATTAACCAGATTTTTATGGCATTTCCCACTATAACATAATTTAGTAACAGTTTTGTGTCTTATGCTACTATAACATAGTTTAACATAAATTTCATTTCTCATGTTTAATTTTATGTAATGGTCCCTATTAATGAAAGGGCATATTTCATTCACTTGAAAGTTCTCATTTGACCATTTTGATATTTCATTACTTATCTTTCTCAATTTCAGTATAGATTTTCATGGCTTACACTGTTGAAAAAAATTTAGCTCGAAAATGGTTTTTTCGCACAGCAAAAGATAAAAATATTGAAAATCGAGTCGATTTGTGATATTTATAGCAATAAACCCTTTACCGAAATCGCACCTATGTTTTCGACTAAACGGATACTTGTGGTTCTTAGCTTTCAACTGAACAGTCTTCTCCACTATTCTCATACAACGAACTACTTCGAGTGTGGGCTCAAACTAATTTGAATCAAACAAAAAACCGGAAATTGTTTACTTTACTTTCAGTGGGAAAGCAAAATTCTCTTTCAACAAAAAATGGTAGAATTGTTATTCTGAAAAATATAATTTATACTTAGAAAATAAACTCTCACTATTTTCAGGTAGAATAACAATATCTCAAAGTTGTGTATTTAACCCTATTTGTGCCATCTATTTATAGAGTGAAGAGAAACCTTTGTTCAGTTGTAGAAGCATATTTCAATAGAAAAACAAACTCTTACTTTAACTAGGATTAGGTGGGGCATCAACCCTAATTAAATAAACTAGGGTTTGCCACCCCTAACATTAAACATGAGAAGCTTTTGGGTCCATCCCATATCAGGTCCAATTACAAGTAATTCCTAAAATTTTAACCCTAGTATTTTACAATTCAACCCAACCCGATATTTTCTTTTCTATTTCAAAAAATAAACATATTAAATTAATTAAAATAAATTAAATTAATGTCCCAATTAAATAATTTTCTAAACCCAATTCTAGTTCCCTTAAAATCATGATGACTTTACTGTAAAAAAATCTATTAGAAAATATATTTAATATTTCTACATTCAACAAATTCACTATGACCAATTAATTTATTTCCATTCTAGAACTTCAATTATTTAATTAATCAATTAAATAATAATTCAAAAAATCATAAATTAATTATTTAAGTCATTTGCATTTAGAGAAAACAACCCAAATGTTTCCTTTTTCTAACTTTACCACTTCCATCCATTTTTGTTCATTTGATTCAACATGCAATTCATTTTTGGTTTCAACGAGCTAGCAGAGGGGCTGATTGGATATATGCTATCGAGGATTAAATGATTTATAATTAAGTTTCAACTTTTTGCCTATTAATTATAAACTTATTTAGTCACGAAGTTATTCCACTATAATATCGTGGCTAAGCTCTCCCCAAGGGCATACCATTACGAAAGCAACTCGAAAAATACTTGTCCAATAACCTTGTCATAAGTGTGTTACCCTCATAGGCTATTTTTAATCTCTTTAAGATAAATCCATTCTCCCAATATGATATTATTTTATCTCATGGTAACCATTACATCTTCCTTCATGAAAGTCAATTACTATCAAATAGTAATCAAGCCATTCACTACAAAGACGAACGACCCGTGACCACGTTTACTCACCTACCATGTAATGCCAATGAGAGGATATCATTTACCCATATTTCGAGCTATGAATTCCACTATTGTGAATGACGCTACATATTATAGAAGTCATAATGTAACATCCCAAATTAGGGCCTAAATTGAATAGTAGTTTTGAAACCACAAATCTAAGGTAGAAATATTTATATCGATAAAGTTTTGAGGTCTACTGTGTGATTAAATAACTGTGTGAAAATATTGATGAGAAATTTTACTGATAAGGCGTCCAATTGAATCATTAGGACTAAATTGCAATAAGTGAAAAATATATGTCCTAGTTGATTTAGGGACTTAAATGTAATGGGATTTGAAATTTGAAGTCCTTATTTAGTAAATAGACCATTATATGTCATTATGGACAAAAATGGACATAGGAGGGATAATATATCAAAGTTTTAATGGAGGGGCATTTTGGTCCCTTGGTATTTAAAAGAATTAAAAGGGAAAAATAGCCAAAAATTGAGTCCATCTTCTCCATCCTTAGCCGAGTTTCATAAGGAGCCATAGATAGGGTTTCTTTCATCTTTTAAGCTCAAAGTAAGTGTATCCTAGCGTCGTTTTTAAAGTTCTTTGTATTTTTGAAATCTTCGTAGCTCAATTTAGCTATTTATACCCTTAATTTGAGCTACGGTTCATATCCAAAAATATACCCATGAATGGCATGCTTGCGTTTTGATGCCTAATGGAAGAAGATGAAGGTTTTATGTGTGATAAACAACTTTTACTAAGTGGTTTTTGGTGAAATTAATAAAAAGGACCTAATTGTAAAAGTTGTAAAACTATGTGTAAATGTGTGAATGAATGAAAATTTTGGGATGGTATAAGAGAATAAATGATTCGGCTAGGCTTGGGTAATGAGAAAATGGGATAGTTTTCTTTTTACGAGCTTAGGGGTAATTTTATAATTATGTGAAACTTTAGGGGCAAAATTGTAATTTTTTGTATTGTGATTTTTGGACTGAATTGAATTATGTGTATATTAAACGAACTAAATGTGCTATTATAGATCAAGAGGGACGAGGAATAGACCTTGATCGTGGAAAAGGTAAGGTTGTGGATTAAATCGCAAATAGTCATATTTTCTATCGAGGTAAGTTGAGTGTAAGTAATTCAACAATTTCAATATTACGTATTTAATATTAGAAATTATATGATACATTTATGTATACTCTAATGAAATTGACTTGTGATGATATAATGGAAGTTTAATGAAAGCCTTGTATCTCGGAAGTCCCGAGTGACCCAAAGGAATACTTAGGACTTAGATGTTGTAACACTGTGCTAAATGAGATTCCGTGTAAGTCCATGTCTAGGACATGGCATCGCATCCGAGAAGTGTGCCTGTGTAAGACCATGTCTGGGACATGGCATCGGCGATGATATATGTGCCTGTGTAAGACCATGTCTGGGACATGACATCAGCGATGATATATGTGCCTATGTAAGACCATGTATGGGAATGGCATCGGCGATGATATACGTGCCTGTGTAAGACCATGTCTAGGACATGGCATCGGCAATGATATATGTGCCTTTGTAAGACCATGTCTAGGACATGGCATTGGCGATGATATGTGAAATCATGTAATGTAACACCCCTTACCCAAGTCCAACATTGAGACAGGATACGAGGTATTACCGGACTTAAACATACACTACTATGTAAAACTGGCCAAAAAAATTTCGTTCCAATTTAAAATTTATTCAAGAACATGCATATCGTCCCTTATATAGGTCTACGAGACCTAAAACACACATCGAAGACGGTTTGGGACTAAACCGTGAACTTTAGAAAAAATTTCTTAAAACAAGGTCACACGCCCGTGTGGACACAAGGACACGCACGTGTCCCTAGTGTAACACCTTATATTTGTAACCCACACCAGGTCGGAGTACGAGGCATTACCTAACTTTATCTCATGCATACAAACAGTCTCAAGTTACCGAGACTTGGTCCAAATTAAAACTTTTTCAATTTCTACTTTAAACTTCTTATTATGGGCCTACGAGCCCCAAATCGACCATTAAAAACTATTCGGAACCATTTTGGGTCCTTAAACCAACCTCAAGAAATTTTCCTTAAAATAGGGCACACGCCCGTGTGGAAGGGTAACACGCCTATGTGACCATTTCGACATGGTCGTGCTGGTGGTCCGTGTGGCTCACACGGCCTAAGCACCCTGGGACATGCCCATGTCCCACATCCGTGTGGAATTAAATTCAAATTCACACCTACAGGGTTTTCACATGGCCAGACACACGCTTGTGTCAATGTCCCGTATCCCTCACACGGCCACGACACACCCGTATCTTAACTCGTGTGCAAAAACCTGGGTATTCTGTTTCTGATGTCAGCATTCCTAAATTGTCACACGGCCAAGGCACACGCCTATGTACTAGGCCGTGTCCTCCACGTGGCTGAGACATACGGCCGTGTCTCTGCCTTTGTTTTTATTATCATGCATACTGACTTGAAATTTTTATGTGCAGGGTCACACGGCCAGACCATACGCCCATAGGGCTGACCATGTGTCACACATGGCCTAGACACACGCCCGTGTGTCTACCCATGTGGGAAATATAAGGCTATTTACCAAACCTCATTGCCACCCTTGCATACCTATTTTCACGCAAATACCAGCCAATAACAAAACAAGCATAATTTCCAAAATCAAATCAGCCAAAATAGACATTCATTCAACATGTAGATGCAACTTTTATAAACTCAAAATAAATATTAGCCATCATTCATGGCTTAATACTAAGTGTGAGATCTATCCCAAGCCAACACATTTGGCCAATTCTCCAAGACTCAAAATAATAAGTTCTAATCCTATACATGCTATATTCAAAAATACAAATCCAATTATACCGAATGTTTCGGCTGATAATGTGATTGATATGGAATCTTACACTAGCACTCGTCTCAATGTCGATGCCATGTCCCAGAGATAGGATGCCATGTCCCAGAGATGGTCTTACACTGGCTCTCATAATGTGGCTGATGCATGTCCCAGACATGTCTTACACTAGCTCACACAAATGACCTAAGTGATACGACATGAATATCTGGTTTACTTCTTAAGGTCCCAACGGGAATTCTACTATCTCAATGATCATTACACATTCTCAATCTCGAAATCAAGCAATTCATGCCATATCTATTCAATGACAATTTAAATATGGATAGTAGTAATGTAGTTATATTATTTACATACAACTTACCTCAGATTTCAAAATGTAGCGACTATACGATTTAGTTGATTTGCTTGGCTTTCCCCCGATCTTGGTTCAGATTTGAAAATTCTTGATCTATATTAGCAAAATACACTCGTTTAGTCACTAATTACAATTAGGCAATTGAAAATTCACATTTTCGGTAAAATGACCATTTTGCCCCTAGACTTTGGCAAAATGACCATTTTATCCCTATGCCCGAAAATTGATTTTTATCAAATTTCTTCGTCTTTTAAGCTTATCTGAACTCTTTTTACTATTATAGAAACATAAAATTCCCACTATTTCAACACTTAGCACTTATTTTGCAACTCATGCAAAATAGTCCCTTTAGGTGTTTTCATGCTAACACCTTTCACAAAAGTTGTTTATAAGACAACCAAGACTCATTTTCTTCCATAAAAACTCAAAAAACAACACAAATTATTTCATGGAAAAACCCTAAACTCTTGATCATTTTGCAAGATAGCATCCTCATTTGAAAACTCATGCTTCAAGGTCTTAAAAGTACGAAAATATTTTAGAAAAGCCATTATGATAACTTACTTGTAAGTGCTTCAAGTTGCTACAAATTTTTGAAGCTTAAAACCCCAACAATGGCTGATATTTTCAGCTAAGAGAAAATAAGAAATAGGGTGATATCATTTCCTTTTTCTATTTTCTATTTTAGTCAAAATTGGTCACCTAATCCCACAAAAAATTGAAATTTTTGACCACACATGTCTCCTATGGCCGGCCACCCTAATTCTAGGGGTCTAATTTCCCTTTAAAGGCCCCCAATTTAGGTTCTCTAGCTCTTTAACACCTTTAGCTATCGATTTATGACTTTTACACTTTATGCGATTTAGTCCTTTTTCACAAGCGAGCTCACAAACGTTAAAATTAACTCACCAAATTTTTCATGTATTAATATAAGCATACTATGACTCTAAAATAATAATAAAATAATTTCTCCAACTTCATATTTGTGGTCTTGAGACCACTATTTCAACTAGGCCCTAAGTCGGGCTGTTACATTTCTCCCTCCTTAGGGATTTTCGTCCTCAAAAATCTTACCAACGAATAAATTTGGGTACTGATCTCTCATAGTCTTCTCGAGTTCCCATGTGGCTTCCTTGACTCCATGTCTATGCCACAAAACCTTCACAAGTGCTATATTCTTATTTCTCAACTATTTGACTTCCCGAGCCAAAATCTTAACCGGCTCCTCGCCATAAGTCATGTCCGAAAGAATTTCAACCTCTGTCGGCTTAATCACATGATAAGGGTCTGATCTATATCAACGTAGCATGGACACATGAAACACGTCATTAATCTTTTCCAATTCCGGCGGAAAATCCAATCGGTAGGCAACTGGCCCTACTTTCTCGGTAACTACATAAGGTCCTATGAAACGAGGACTCAACTTGCCGTTTTCTACCAAATCTGAGGAATTTACTATACAGAGATACTTTTAAAAATACCTTATCATCTACTCGAAACTCAATTTCTTTTCTTTTCAAATCAGCGTAAGATTTCTGTCTATCCGAGACAGCCCTCAAGCAGTCACGAATTACTCTAACTTTTTTTTCAGTCTCCCTAATTAATTCGACCCCGTGAATCTGACCCACTTTAAGCTCGGTCCAATATAAGGGCATTCGGTACTTTCGCCCATATAATGCCTCATAAGGCGCCATTTTCAGACTTGTCTGATAACTGTTATTATAGGCAAATTCAACCAATGGTAGATACTTTTCCCAACTACCTTGGAACTCAAGGACGTAACACCGTAACATGTCCTCTAATATCTGAATTACTTTCTCTGACTGACCGTCTGTTTGCGGATGGAAAGCTGTGCTAAAATTCAACTTTGTTCCTAGAGCCTCTTGTAACTTTTTCCAAAACCTTGAGGTAAATCTCAGGTCTCTGTTTGAAACAATCGATATGGGCACTCCATGTAGTCTCACAATCTCGAAAACATACAAGTCGACTAATCTCTTAAGGGAGTAATCAGTACGCATTGGTATAAAATGTGCCGACTTTGTTAGCCTATCCACAATAACCCAAACAACATCCTTTTTCTTTGGGGTTACCGACAAACCCGTCACAAAGTCCATAGTGATCCGATCCCACTTCCACTCGGGGACCATGATAAGCTGAAGTAAACCCGAAGGCACTTGATGTTCAGCCTTTACTTGTTAACATACCAGGCACTTAGACACAAACTCTGAAATATCTCTTTTTATACCCAACCACCAATACATTTTCTTAAGGTCGTTGTACATTTTCACACTGCCCTGGTGGGCGGAAAAACGACCGCTATGTGCTTCTCTCAGAATCTTCTGAATAAGCTCATTGTCCTTGGGTACACAAACTCTATCTCTGAACATTAAGCATCCATCAGTACCAATATGAAAATTTGATTCAATTCCTAACTCATACTGAGTTCTCTTGGCTTGCAATTTCTCATCACCTTTATGAGCTTCTTGGATCTCTTGAAGAAACGTCGGTCTAGCTCTCATCTCTGTTAGAATTGTACCATCATCAGACAATATCATATTGACATTCATTGCTTTCAGCGCAAATAACGATTTTCTACTTAAAGCGTCGACTACTATATTTGCCTTTTTCGGATGGTAGTTGATAATCAATTCATAGTCCTTTATCAGCTCTAACCACCGTCGTTGTCGTAAATTCAATTTCTTTTGAGTCATTAAGTATTTTAAGCTCTTATGGTCGGTGAATCCCCAAAATTTCTCCCCATACAAATGGTGTTTCCAAATTTTTAGTGCGAACACGATGGTAGTCAACTTTAAATCATGCGTCGGGTAGATTTTCTCATGTGGCTTTAGTTGTCTTGAAGCGTAAGCTATGACCTTACCTTCTTGCATAAGTACGCACCCCAAAACATTTAAGAAGGTGTCACTATATACTACAAACTCCTTGTCTGACTCCGGTTGCACTAACACTGGGGCCTCGGTCAACAAAGCCTTTAATTTCTCGAAACTCTACTGACACTTTTCTATCCATTCAAATTTGACATCCTTTTGTAGTAGTCTCATCATCGGCGCAGCGAACATAGAGAATCCGTTTACAAATCATCTATAGTACCCGACCAACCCCAAAAAGCTTTGAACCTCTGTCACATTCTTCAGAGGTTTCCATTCAACAATAGCCAAGATCTTACTTGGGTCAACTCGAGTCACGTCTCCTGACACAAGATGTCCTAGAAAACCGACCTCCTTAAACCAAAATTCACTCTTACTGAACTTGGCATACAATCTCTTGTCTCTCAAGGTTTGCAACACAACTCTCAGATGCCCTGTGTGGTCGCTCTTATCACGTGAATAAATCAATATGTCATTGATAAAGATGATGACAAACTTATCCAAATATAACCTGAAAATGCGGTTCATCAGATCCATAAATACCACTGGGGCATTAGTCAAACCAAAAAGAATAACAAGGAATTCATAATGCCCATATCTCATTCGAAAAGCAGTCTTTGTTACATCTTGCTCTTTTACTCTCAACTGGTAGTACCCGGATCTTAAATCAATCTTGGAATATATAGTGGCCCCCTTCAATTGATCGAAAAAATAATCGATTCTTGGCAAAGGATATTTGTTCTTCACCATCACCTTATTAAGCTGTCTATAGTCGATACATAATCTCATCGACTCTTCTTTCTTTTTCACGAAACGTATCGGAGCACCCAATGGTGAAAAACTTGGTCTCGCAAAACCCTTATCCGTTAGCTCTTGCAACTGTGCTTTCAACTCTTTCAACTCAGTTGGAGCTATCCTATACGGAGTAATCGAGATGGGCGTCGTACCGGGAACTAACTCAATTCCAAATTCAATTTCTCTCACTGAAGGTAGTCCAGGTAATGCTTCCAGGAACATGTCTGTAAACTCACAGACCACTGGTACCAATTCAATCTTCAACTCAGACACTTGAGTATTCAACACAAAAGCTAGGTAGGCCTCATATCATTTCCTCAAATATTTCTTAGCAGTTAAAGATAATATTACTACAGACAGATTATCTAATCCATCTGGTCCAACTCGAAGAACATTCTCGTCTTCACATTTCAACTCAATAACTTTCCTCCCACAGTCCACTACAATACTATGAGAAGTCAACCAATCTATCCCAAGGATTACGTCAAATTCATTAAATGGCAATAACATCAAGTTAGCCGAAAAATAATGACCTCTAATTGTCAAAGGACAATCCTTACACACTTGGTCCACTAATACATATTTGCCTAAAGGGTTAAACACTTTGATCACAAACTCAGTGGACTCTATTAGTATGCTCATACGAGGTACCAATTCCATACAAATATAATAGTGGGTAGATCTAGGGTCAATTAATGCAATAATAGATATATCATGGATAAAAAAAGTACCCATGATCACATCGGGAGACTCTGCCTCTTCCCGAGCTCAAATAGCATAAGTCCCTGCAGGCACTCTGCCCTCAGACCTCATTGCAGCGTCTCTGGGTGCACTTTTGCTAGAAGCCCCGCTTCGTGGGTTCTTTTATGGTCTACTCCTCAATGGAGCACTGCTTGCCTTTACTTCTTTCTTTTTCTCTCCCATTTCAGGGCAATCACGAATAAAGTGGTCTAGTGACCCACACTTGTAGCAACCCCTCTCGTTTCCTCGACACTCACCAAAATGACATCTACAACACTGCAAGCATTCTGGTCTATTTGGCTGAGCACTACCGACACTCGCGACAAAAGCAGTCTGGGCTCTAGAAGTTGTATTTTGCCGGTTCTTGTTTCTATTTTGAAAACCCCATAGAAGTATTCGATCGGGTAGCAAACTCTTTTAATCTTTTAGACGAGAACTGATATGATTTCTCCATCTGTCTCTTCTTTGAATCCCGCGACTCAATAGCTATTTTTCTCCTTTCTTTTACTAGCTCCTCAGCCTTGCATACTCTCTCGACGAGTACTACAAATTCTCTTATCTCTAAGATGCCAATAAACACTCGGATGTCTTCATTAAGTCCATCCTCAAACCTCTTACACATGGTAGCTTCAATGAATTCGCATTCCCTCGCATATTTGCTGAGTATCACAAACTCGCATTCATACTCCGTCACAGTCTTATTACCTTGCTTCAACTCTAAAAATTCCATCCTTTTTTGATCCATGAACCTCTGGCTAATATATTTTTTTCAGAACTCTTCTTGGAAAAATTCCCAAGTTACTCTTTCTCTCGGTACCGCGGACACGAGAGTATTCCACCACTAATATGCTGAATCCCATAAAAGTGACACTATACACTTCATGCATTCTTCAGGTGTGCATGATAATTCATCAAATACCCTGATGGCATTATCTAGCCAAAATTCTGCTATCTCCGGATCATCATCTATGCTAGCCCGAAATTCTTCGACCCTTTGTTTCCTAATCTTGTCTACCGGAGGCTTCTCTCTTCTCATGTCCGCACCTTGCAGAGCTACTGAAGCATACTGAGGAATCGGGGGAGGTGGGGGAGGTGGAGTGTTCTGGTTCGCACGAATGAACTCCGTGTACTAAGCATCCATCACTCAGAGGTAGGCTTCTCTAGCCCCTCCGCCTTGGCCCATAGTCACGGGCTCACTCTCAACCGGCGCGGTCCCTTCAGTAGGAGTCGGCGCATTACTTTCCAAGTCATCCGCCGTGGCTCTATCAGGATCCATTTACTATATAAAAACATAATTTAAAATCATCAAAATTCGTCACACTATTAATGTACAATTATGGCATGTATAGCTAGACTCGTACTCTCACTAGGTTAGTCCTAGAACTGACTATACCATAACTCTGATACCACTAAATGTAACACCCTATATCCATAACCCACGTCAGGTCAGAGTACGAGGCATTACCTAACTTTATCTCACGCATACAAACAGTCTCAAGCCACTAAGACTTGGTCCAAATTAAAACTTTTTCAATTTCTACTTTAAACTTCTTATTATGGGCATACGAGCCCCAAATCGATCGTTAAAAACTATTCAAAACCATTATGGGTCCTTAAACCAACCTTAAGAAATTTACCTTAAAATAGGACGCACGCTCGTGTGACCATTTCGACATGGTCGTGCTGGTGGTCTGTGTGGCTTACACGGCCTAAGCACCCTAGGACACACCCGTGTCCTACACCTGTATGGAATTAAATTCTAATTCACACCTATAGGGTTTTCACACAGCCAGACACACGCCCGTGTCAATGTCCCGTGTCCCTCACACGGCCACGACACGCCTGTGTCTTAACCCGTATGCAAAAACCTGGGTATTCTGTTTCTGACGTCAGCATTCCTAAATTGTCACACGGCCAAGGCACACGCCCGTGTACTAGGCCCTGTCCTCCACACGGCTGAGACACACGGTCGTGTCTCTGCCTGTGTTTTTATTATCATGCATACTGACTTGAAATTTTTGCGTGCAAGGGTCACACGGCCGGACCATATGCCCGTAGGGCTGACCGTGTGTCACACACGGCCTAGACACACGCCCGTGTGTCTACCCGTGTGGGCAATATAAGGCTATTTACCAAACCCCATTGCCACCCTTGCATACCTATTTTCATGCAAATACCAGCCAATACCAAAACAAGCATAATTTCCAAAATCAAATCAGCCACAATAGACATTCATTCAACCATGTAGATTTTATAAACTCAAAATAAATATTAGCCATAATTCATAGCTTAATACTAAGTATGGGATCTATCCCAAGCCGACACATTTGGCCAAATCTCCAAGACTCAAAATTATGAGTTCTAATCCTATACATGCCATATTCAAAAATATAAATCCAAGTATACCGAATGTTTCGGCTGATAGTGTGATCGATATCTCTAACTTCCAGTGATCCTTGAGCTAGTTAGGCGGCACTGGAAGAAATGGAAATGAAAGGGAGTAAGCATAAAGCTTAGTAAGTTGTATATAAATAAATCTACAACAATAAGTCTACAATTTACCAACAACTTATGATACCAAAGTGGGCATAAGCATGACTTACTCTTTACTTCATACAAATCACATGGCATGTACAATGAGTTCACATCTTATACATATGTATCACTTAGGTACCTGTAATACTCACAATACGGTTATACTTTTCTCATTAACTTAAATTTATAACTCTCGCCATTGAACCATTCAGAACATTACCGAAAATTCCATAGGCCTCAATGATGGGTGAAGTGCCGATGCCATGCCCCAAACATGATCTTATACTGGCTATCATCTTTGAGGCCGATGCCATGTCCCAGACATGGGCTTCCACTGGCTTTCACATAACCGTGCTGATGCCATGTCCCAGACATGGTCTTACACTAACACATCTCGTAGCCAATGCATGTCCCAGACATGTCTTATATTGGCTTACGTCCTGAGGCTGATGCATGTCCTAGACATGTCTTACACTAGCACTCGTCTCAATGCCGATGCTAGGTCCCAGACATGGTCTTACACTGGCTCTCATAATGTGGCTGATGCATGTCCCAGACATGTCTTACACTAGCTCACACAAATGACCCAAGTGATACGACATGAATATCTGGTTTACTTCCTAAGGTCGGGAATTCTACTGTCGCAATGATCATTACACATTCTCAATCTCAAAATCAAGAAATTCATGCTATATCTATTCAATGACAATTTAAATACAGATAGTAGCAATGTAGTTATATTATTTACATACAACTTACCTCAGATTTCAAAATGTAGCGACTATACGGTTTAGTGGATTTGCTTGGCTTTCCCCCGGTCTTGGTTCGGATTTGACAATTCTTGATCTATATTAGCAAAATACACTCGTTTAGCCACTAATTACAATTAGGCAATTGAAAATTCACATTTTCGGTAAAATGACCATTTTACCCCTAGACTTTGACGAAATGACCATTTTACCCATATGCCTGAAAATCGATTTTTATCATATTTCTTCACCTCTTAAGCTTAGCTGAAGTCTTTTTACTCTTATAGCAACCTAAAATTCCAACTATTTCACACACTTATCACTTATTTTGCAACTTATGCAAAATAGTCCCTTTAGGTGTTTTCATGCTAACACCTTTCACAAAAGTTGTTTATAAGACAACCAAGACTCATTTTCTTCCATAAAAACTCAACAAACAACACAAATTATTTCATGGAAAAACCCTAAACTCTTGATCATTTTGCAAGATAGCACCCTCGTTTGAAAACTCATGCTTCGAGGGTCTCAAAAGGACAAAATATTTTAGAAAAGCCATTAGGATCACTTACTTGTGAGTGCTTCAAGTTGCTACAAATTTTTGAAGCTTAAAACCACAAAAATGGATGATATTTTCCACTAAGAAAAAATGGGAAATAGGGTGATATCATTTCCTTTTTCTATTTTCTATTTTAGTTAAAATTGGTCACCTAATCCCACCAAAAATTGAAATTTTTGACCACACATGTCTCCTATGGCCGGCCACCCTATTTTTAGGGGTCTAATTGCCCTTTAAAGGCCCCCAATTTAGGTTCTCTAGTTATTTAACACCTTTAGCTATCAATTTAAAACTTTTACACTTTATGCGATTTAGTCCTTTTTCATAATTAGGCTCACAAACGCCAAAATTAACTCACCAAATTTTTCATGTACTAATATAAACATGCTATGAGTCTAAAGTAATAACAAAATAATTTCTCCAACTTTGGATTTGTGGTCTCGAGACCACTATTCCGACTAGGCCTAAATCGTGCTGTTACACCTAGGCCGTGTAACTCTTTGTTTATGACGTCAGCATAAATTTAATATCACACGACCAAGCCACACACCCGGGTGCTAGGCCGTGTGGAAAATTTAATTTTAGCATTTAAGGTGCAAACTTCACATGGCCTGGGCACACGCCCATGTCCTAAGGTCGTGTCCTCCACACAACTAAGACACACAGTCGTGTTTCCGCCCGTGTGTTTACTACCATGCATACTGACTTGTAAAACTAGGGTGCAGGGGACACACGGCCAGAGTACACGCCCATGAGGCTGACCGTATGTCACACACGGCCTAGACACATGCCTGTGTATCTACCTGTGTGAACAACTTTGAGGCTATTTTCCAAACCCTTAACAACATCAACACACACTCATATTCCAATGGTGGTTAACATGGCATAAAAAGGTTACTTAGAAATCCACAACTTTAACTCATGCATGATAAATTCATATCAAGTTTATCTAATTGGGACTCCTTGAATTGTTAAGTTCATTCAACACATTTCTTTACCTTTATTAATAAAGTGACCATACCAATTGGCATCATTTATCCATCAAACATAAATTCCACATTTTATCAACCATTTGGCACACACTACAAAAGTAATAACACATTTCATGCATGTAACAATATTTAGGGATTTCAACCCAATAATCAATATGAGCCATATTTCATGGCCATAAACAAAAATGGAATAATATACCAAAAGGAGCTATCACTTTGGCTAACAAATATGACACATATAACAAAATACTAAGTCCCCTATACATGCCATACTTAAATGTAGTAAACTAATTATACCTCAAAAGATTTGTTGCTAGTGTGACTCAAGCTTCGACGTCTACAATCTCCGAGCTAGCTTGATGATGCTAAAAGAAAAGGGGAAGGAGAAAAGGGTAAGCACATGGCTTAGTAAATTGCATGTAAATAAATAACAACATAAGTCAAGATATTCATGGATTAAACATATTATCAATTATCACCACAATATCATACTACACACATGAGCGTAGTCAAAATCAATATTAAATGTCTTTAAACATCAAGCTTATCTTACTCCTTTCTACTCATGCTAAATTTCCCATCATGAATCGAGTTCAATACTCATGAGGTTTACGTACATACCTATACCATACAATCTTACTCACATCACTCCACTTCTTAACCCAACATCTTGAATGGCCCGTTGAACCACCGGAAT
Source organism: Gossypium hirsutum (assembly GCF_007990345.1). Lineage (NCBI taxonomy): Eukaryota > Viridiplantae > Streptophyta > Magnoliopsida > Malvales > Malvaceae > Gossypium > Gossypium hirsutum. The sequence continues at coordinate 43,482,040 of NC_053429.1, forward strand.
ACTAAAGGACACTTAGGATTGTCATACACTAATTAAAGTACCAATGCCATGTCCTCGACATGGTCTTACATGAATCCACATATCATCAACGATGCCATGCCCCAGACATAGTCTTACACTGGCACACATATCATCATCGATGCCATGTCCTCGACATGGTCTTACACTGGCATATATATCATCACCGATGCCATGTCCCAGACATGGTCTTACACAGGCACATATATCATCGCCGATGCCATGTCCCAAACATGGTCTTTCACAGGCACATATATCATCGCTGATGCCATGTCCCAGACATGGTCTTACACAGGCACATATATCATCACCGGTACCATGTCCCAGACATGGTCTTACACTGGCACACATATCATTGCAGATGCCATGTCCCAAACATGGTCTTACACAGGCACATTGTAACACCCCTTAACCATACCCGAGACCGGGACAAGATATGAGGCATTACCGTACACAAACATGACATTTCTAGAAAAATCACAGGCTATAAAATTTTGTTCCAAATTAAAACCAATCAAACATATTCATAGTGTCCTTATTATGGGCCTACGAGGCCCAAAACATGCATTAAGAATGGTCCAGGACTAAACCGAGAGCTTAAGAAAATTGTAGGAAAATTCCTAAGTTTAAGCCTCACACGCCCGTGTGGAGGTAATGTACACGCTCGTGTGCTTGGGACACGCTGTGTCTCTTACCCGTGTGAAATTATTTGAATTTATTTTCCATTTCAGACCTATAGGGGTTTCACACGGTTGAGCACACGCCCGTGTCCCTAGCCCATGTCCCTAGCCCATGTCCTTCACACGATCTAGACACGCCCATGTCCAAAAACCTGAGCATTTTGTTTATGACGTCATCATACATTTAGGGGCACACGGCCAAGACACACGTCCGTGTGCTAGGCTGTGTCCTCCACACGGGGTAGACACACGGCCGTCTCTCTGCCCGTGTGTTTACTACCATGCATACTGACCTAAAAAATTTAGGTGCAGGGGACACGCGACCGTACCATACACCTATGGAACTGACCGTGTGTCACACACGACTTAGACACATGCCGGTGTGTCTACCCATGTGGACCTTTTTGGAGGTTACAATCCAAGCCAATGGTCACCCCCAACATTCACACATATCTGTGAACTTCTATGGTATTTAACAGGACCTAAATATGCCCAATGACTACCTTCAATGGTTTATTTCATGTTAACCTCATCTCATTGGTTTTACACATGCTAGATCATTCTCTTTGTTTTAAGGATTACCATATCATCAAACACATTTAGACTTGGCTCATTTATAACTCATTGCCAATTACGACCTAGCCATTTCTAAGTGATTTGGCCACATTCCACATGTTCATTCATGATATACCACATTTAACCATCACATGAACATTTAAACACCAACATGCACAATTAGTAAATTACAACCTACATCAAAATGAGCCATGTCTTATGGCCATAAACAAAATGAATAGGTATATCATTCAAGCCCTTACATTGGCTAACCAATGACACATATAACAAAATAACCAAAAGCCTACACATTCCATTTAAACAAAGTAAATGCATCAATATACCAAAGCAAGATAAGCTGATAGTGTTGACAATACTCCAATTGTCTTCCAATCTTCACGAGTCCACGAGCTTTGTAAAACAAGGAAAGGAAAGGGGGTAAGCATTAACATGCTTAGTATGTTCGAATAATAGGAAGGTAAACTTACCAGTTATTTAGAATGCAACCATAAAAGATAATCATGCCAAACATGCATAGTATAAATCCCCTATCACATACATTCAATCATCAAGTTAGTTTCCTCTCAAGCAATATAGCATTGATCTTAGGTGAGCTCATCAATTCAAACATTTCCATTCTCGTTTCTCATTATAGTCAAGTTGAAATTCACAAAAATCTCGATGTGTATCCCGTTTACCGTCAAGTCATGCTAGTGACCATTTTAAATATACACTCCCGTGAACTTCACTCTTACGGCGGGATTACCAATCCAGGTTAAATCCCTCATAACATAAATTCAAGGAGTATTGTCGGGATTACCATTCCAGGCTAAATCCCTTACAATGTCAATTACTCCAATACGCTCGAATCTGAAATGCCAGTCCAGGCTAATTTCAGTCCCTAATCGTATTACCCATCCGGGCTAATCCACAATGCTCATATATTCTTTGGGAGGTTCAATCACTTAAGGAATACCTGTCCGGGCTGGATCCTTACTATATTGAGATCATCGGATTACCCGTCTGGGCTAAATCTTTTTTTGCAACACATGTAGGATCTCATGTCATGTAAACAAGAATTTACCCAATGAATCTTCCTTTTTCATTCAACCAGGACAATTATCATCTTTTTTCATTTCACATTATCACATTTCATGGATTGTCATGAAATCAATATCTAAATTAACATACATTTAAGAATATGCATTTTCAAGTATATTTAAAGTTTACTTCAAGTTACACAAACTTACCTGGTAATTGTTTCGGTTTCATATTTCGGTTATTTCGAAACCTTTCATTTTCCACGATCGACCTCCGAAATTGGCTCATTGGGGTTTATATCAATAAAAATAAATTATTGATACCTCATACTATTCATTTCAGACCTAAATTTTACCCTTAGGCAAAATGACCATTTTGCCCCCAATATTTTAAATTTTTACAAATTAGTCCCTAGGCCCGTATAATGGAATGCATGAAATTCATTGGTTACCCATGCCTAGTCGAATGTATCCTAAGCTCATACCAGCCCATATTTTCCTCTATTTCACATTTCTACCACATATTTTATACTTTTTACAAAATGGTCCTTTAAGCCATTTCCATGAAAACCTTACCTAGTAAAAGTTGTTTACCATCCTTTAAAGTCTCATATTCCTCCATAAATCATCAAAACACAAGCATCTCATGCATGGGTAAATTTCCAAACATGAACCCTAGCTTGAGATATGGGTAGAAATGGATTGAGCATGTTACGAGGATCTCAAATTTACAAAGAACATTAAAAACGGGGCTAGAGGGCACTTACTATTGAGATTTAAATGTTGAAAACCCTAGCTTATGGAACTCTAGGAATTTGGCAGCTATGGGGAAGAAGATGGCTGATTTTGGCTTTCTTTTTCCCTTTTTATTAAGTTTATTACCAAATGACCAAAATACCCCTCCTAAAAAAACTTCCAAATTTTTTTATGCATGCCCATTTTTGTCCAAAAACTTAGAAATTGGGAAAATTTCTATTTAAGACCTTCTAATTTGTAATTAAAAGAAATTTCATGCAAATTGATTCTAGAACCCAAGTTTTGCAATTTATTCAATTTGGTCCATAATTTCCAATTAGACACCTTATACTCAGAATTTCTTCATGAAACTTTAACACATGCTTATTTTCATATCCTAGAACTCATAATAGTCATAAAACAAATATTTTAATGTCAGATTTGTGGTCTCGAAACCACTAATCTGACTAGGCTTTATTTCAGGATGTTACATTTCTCCCCCCTTAAGGACTTTCGTCCTCGAAAGTCTTACCAGTAAAAAAGTTTAGACATTGACTTTTCATAGTTTCTTTAGGTTCCCATGTGGTCTCTTCTACTCCGTGTCTATGCCATAAAGCTTTCACCAAGGCTATATTCTTGTTCCTCAACTATTTGGCTTCCCGAGCCAAAATATTAACCTGTTCTTCACCATAAGTCATATCCAGTTTAAGCTCAATTTCCATCAGTGAAATCACATGAAAGGGGTCTGATCTATATCTATGCAACATGGACACATGGAATACATCATGAATCTTTTCCAATTCGGATGGCAACGCTAACCGATAGGCTAATGGTCCAACTCTTTTGGTAATCTCATATGGTCCAATAAATCGGGGGCTCAATTTGCCTTTCCGGCCAAACTTCAAAACCTTTTTCCATAGAGATACTTTCAAGAAAACTTTATCCCCAACTTGAAATTCGATCTCGTTTCTTTCAAATCAGCATATGACTTTTATCTATCCGACGCTGTTTTCAAACAGTTGCATATCACTTTAACCTTTTCTTCAGTTTCCCTGACTAAATCAACTTCGTGAATCTAGCTTTCCTTGAGCTCGGTCCAATACAGTAGAGTTCGGCACTTTTGGCCATACAATGCCTCGTAAGGTGCCATCTTTAAACTCGTCTGGAAACTGTTGTTATAGGCGAATTCCACCAATGGTAAATATTTTTCCCAGCTGCGTTGAAATTCAATGACACAACATCTTAACATGTCCTCGAGAGTCTGAATCGTCTGCTCAGACTGACCATCAGTCTGTGGGTGGAATGCTGTACTAAAACTGAACTTTGTACCAAAGGCTTTTTGCAAACTCTTCCAAAATCTCGAAGTGAATCTTGGGTCCCTATAAAAAATAATCGACAATGGTACCTCGTGTAGTCTCACAATCTCAGATATGTACAAGTCGGCCAATCTGTCAAGAGAGAAATCTGTCTGTACAGGAATAAAATGAGCCGAATTCGTTCGTCTATCAACTATAACCCAAATAACATCTTTCTTTTTCGGTGTTAGTGGCAATCCTATCACAAAATCCATAGTAATCCTGTTTCATTTTCATTCGGGGACCATCACGGGCTGTAATAAACACAAAGGCACTTGATGTTCAGCCTTGACCTATTGACATATCAAGCATTTCGACACGAATTCAGAGATATCTCTTTTCATACCATTCCACCAGTAAATGATCTTTAAGTCATTGTACATCTTAGTACTTCCCAGGTGAATAGACAGACGACTATCATGTGCCTCTTGCAAAATTTTCCGAATAAGCTCATCATCTTTGGGTATATAGACCCTATCTCAAAACATCAAGCAACCATAAGAGTCAACCCAGGAATCTGATTCAACGCCCATCTCACATTGTGCTCTCTTGGCCTGCAAGTCACTATCATTGATCTGAGCTGCGCAAACTTCTTGGAGAAATTCCGGTCTGGCTCTTAACTCAGCCAAAACTAAACCATCATCAGGTAAAACCAAATGAGCGTTCATAGCCCTCAGTGCAAAAAAAGACTTCCTACTCAAGGCATCAGCGACTACGTTCGTATTTCCCGGGTGGTAATCAATTATCAGCTCATAATCTTTAATCAATTCTAACCATATTCGTTGTCTCAGATTTAATTCCTTTTGAGTTAGAAAATACTTCAAACTCTTATTATCTGTGAATATACGGCACGTTTCACCATACAAGTGGCGTCTCCAAATCTTCAAGGCAAATACAATGGTAGCTATCTCCAAGTCGTGTGTTGGATAATTTTTCTCGTGCGGCTTTAGTTGACTCAAAGCATATGCAATTACTTTGCCCTTTTGCATAAGCACGCAACCCAATCCATTTAAGGATGCGTCACTATAGACCACGAATTCTTTTCCTAGCTCGGGTTGCACTAAAACTGGAGCTTTGGTCAGTAATGTCTTCAATTTCTCAATACTCTGCTAACATTTCTCTGGCCACTCAAACTTAACATCTTTTCACAACAATCTCGTCAAAGAAGCCACAATCATCGAAAACCCTTTTACGAAGTGTCGATAGTAACTAGCTAAACCCAAAAAGCTTCTAACCTCGATTAGTTCTTCGGTGGCTTCCACTCAACAATAGTAGATATCTTATTTAGATCAACACGAATACTATCACCCAACACAATATGACCGAGGAATCCAACCTCTTGGAGCCAAAACTCACTATTGCTAAATTTAGCATACAACTGTTTGTCCCGTAAGATCTGTGAAGCCGTTCTCAAATGTTCCACATGCTCAGTCTCATCATTGGAATAAATCAGGATGTCATCAATAAAAATAATAATAAACTTGTCTAAGTATGGCCGGAATATCCTATTCATCAAGTCCATAAAAACAACAGGTGCATTTGTCAACCCAAAAGGCATCATAAAAAATTCATAATGGCCATACCTCGTTTTAAAAGCAGTCTTAGGTATATCTGACTCTTTTACTCGCAACTGGTAGTAGCTGGATCTCAGATCTATCTTAGAAAACATAGTGGCTCCCCTCAATTGATCAAACAAGTCGTTGATTCTTGGCAACGGATACTTGTTCTTGATGGTTACCTTGTTGAGTCATTGGTAATCTATACACAGTCTCATCGAACTATCTTTCTTCTTAACAAATAATATAGAAGCACTCCACAGAGAAAAGCTTGGTCTTGCAAACCCTTTATCGGTCAATTCTTGCAACTATGTTTTTAACTCTTTTAACTCGGTTGGTGTCATCCTATATGGGGCAATAGAAATGGGTGTTGTTCTCGGCGCTAGTTCAATACCAAATTCTACCTCTCTGACAGAAGCTAAACTGGGCAATTCTTCTAGAAACACATTTGGGTATTCGCATACTATCGGTACCGACTCAATCCTTAACTCAGATTCCTTAGAGTTCAATACAAGAGCAAGGTAAGCTTCATACCCTTTTCTCATATACCATCGAGCCTTCATTGAAGAAATCACATCCGGTGGTGTACTTAACTCGCTTGAATCAACTCGGAGAACTTCACCATTTGAAAATTTCAATTCAATATACTTATTACCACAATTTACTATCACATCGTGGAGGGTCAATCAATCCATGCCAAATATTATGTCAAAATCATCGAATGGCAATAACATAAGGTGATCGTGTTATTTCGTGATAGGTTTTAAATATTTATAATTAATCGTTCTTGAAACTAACTATTATCGTGATATAGGCAAGTGTACCTATCAAACAGTAGTATAGTTTTAGCAAGACCAAATTGTTGAACCCAAAGGAACTAAAAGTACTAGTAATGACTGTCTTTTTATTATCTAGCCTAAGGATAAAGAGGTTTTGTTTTGACTAACTAATTATCTAAACTAAGAACTCACAGAGAATAGAATTGGGGAATTGATTTTAGGAAAATCAATTGAATTAAGACAATACCTAAGGAAAAATCCACTTAGACTATACTTGTTATTCTGGCTCCGAATCGGACGATTTATTCATTTAACTTGTTCCGTGGAGATCTCTAAGTTATGTTGTTATCCCTATTCAAGACTAATAACGTCTAATCCCTAGATTGAATAATTGAGACTTTTCTCTAATTAACACCCTAGGGTTGCATTAACTCGATCTATGGATCCCCTTATTAGGTTTCACCCTAATCCGGCAAAATCCTGTCACCCTATGTCTAGGAGCGCCAGGCTGTGTTGATTTTGTACTTTGGCCCATTTTCTCTGTTTTTGCCGTTTCTCATTCCTTTCGCTCTCCTATACTCTCCTAAGTATAAAACATGAAATTAAAGCATTAGGAGCATTGAATTCACCAATTCTAATGGGAAATCATCCAAAAAATGCGTTAAACATGGGGTAAATTACGGTTTATCAAATACCCCCACACTTAATCATTTGCTTGTCCTCAAGCAAAATTCTCAACTCATAATCAAAATAAATTCTTCTCAATTTATAATTTCTATCGATAATATCTCAAAATAATCCATAGGTAATCATACATTGAGAATTCAACTAAAAGAACATCACAGTTTCAATCATTCCAAGTTGAGCATTTTATTCCGAAAACATAGGTGTCTCCCCTCGTCTAGGTAATTACCTTGTATTCAAAATGTCACAGAGTTTTACATCCTCACTAAAGATTCACTCAAATCACTTGAGGTGTTTAAGGACAATAAATGAAGCACTCAAGAGTCAATAATGAAAAGTTATTACCATAGGCTTGCATGAAAATCAAATCTCCACCACTATAATTTGAGATGATACATCAATCAAAAGGTCGTTAGAGGGTTGTAATGAGGCTTGGTTAGGGGGTGTGGTTACCAGCTGAAAGAAAAGGTTAGAATCGAGATTGACTTGAAAAATTTGCCTAACTAGAAAAATAGCTAGTCATCAATTGCTTACAACAGAGCTTTTTCTCAGAATATGGAATTTAACTTCTTTAGCTCAGAAGATTACTACTATTAAGATGTATACACATTTTTTTAAATTAAGAACAAGTTAAATAACATAGACTAACTATTAAGAACAAGACATAGCTAAGCAATTTATTCAACTCAAATCTCGACAAAAATAGGGATAAAAAATAATTGAGGGGATTTCAACAAAAAATGGGTTAAGGGTTAATATCAAAGGTAATACAAGAAATGGCTTGTTAGCCTCAAAGGGGTTTACTAGGGGTTAATCGTGGAGGTAGGCTTTTCATGGCATGAGTGGGTTAATCCTAAGTGCCTTAATCATTTTGACATATCAAATCAAATGGTGTGGTCTTGACATGCATAATCAAGCAGTTCTAGAATAACAGTTCAATACTGATGCACTCAAGGCAATAATAAAAGTGAGCATGAAAGAATTAATAGATGCTTAAAAAGCTCAAAAATATCACAAAAATTATGGCTTTTTTGATGTTTAAAACTTGTGAATTCCAACTCAAAGTAATACCTAAACTTTGGGGAAACAACCTAAGATTTTAAATTCTTAAAAATCAACTTATCATGCTTGATTCTCTAATGTCTTAAAGTTTAAACAATCAATGCATAAATGCCTATGTTTTAATTCAAGATATATCAATCAAAATCATAAATCAATTAAAATTTATCCTAAATATGATATGAAAGCTTTTCAAGAGAACAAGCAGTCATTTAGGGATTTTTCTAATAGGGAAATGAAGTAAATACCCCCCACACTTAAGATGTACATTGCCCTCAATGTACAAAAATAGATATAAGAATATAGAAAGAAGATAGGGAGAGAAGTGAAACTTCCTGTATGATGAATTCCTCGAACTGGAGATTTGAAGAGTAATCGGTGCGAGAGTGGAGGAGGATACTCCGGCAGTGGTAGAGGTTCATTAGTCCATAAGTCCTACGCCAAAAGAATATTATATATAGTGGTAGCTATGGTCGTGGTCGATTAGGACATGGCAGTCGTGGAGAACCTTTCCCGGTGGAGTTCTTAGTTCTATGCGATGATGAGCTTAGGAGCTCTATATAATTGTGATACAATCAAGAACTTTTTAGGGGATATTAGTAAGAATAATTACTCTTAATAAAATAACCAAAATTGATAATAAAATAAAATTCTAAAATCTTAATAAAAATAAAAAGTAGTTTTAATAAAAATTAAAAACATAAAATAATAAATAAATGTTTTTAAACATCTTCATCGCTAGACGGTTCGCAAGGTGGGACTGGCGATGAGATGTGGATGTGCTATTCGAATCGAGTGAGGCACTCAGAGATGTCAGCATATGAAGCTGTCGCATGGGCTGGACGAGAGGGTGGTGGTGGCTGAGTTGGTGGGTCCTCGTGCTGTGGAGGGACATCATCGGGAATGTACTCGTAGGCCTCCTCCTCGGTAGATTGGGCGAGGCGATATTAAGGAGGGTTGGTTCCTCGGCACTTTTCGATCATTCTCATGCTAAGCATGCTCGAGATGCCTTGTGGAGACATCTGACCAATGAGGGTTAAGGATGATTCTTGGGTTGCAGTGCTGAGGAGCCCGAAGTGTCGAGCCAACCGAGTAACATAGGGTCCAATGGAGATGACCCCCTTCCTATGCCGCTCCGTCTGGTGTTGAATCATGAGGGTGATGAAATAAGCAAGGTCGATGACGTGTCTGTGTGACATACACCATAAAAAGTAGGCATCGTGAGTGTTGAGATGCTGGGTGCTCTCTCGTCTTCCTATAATTGTGTGAGCCAAAATGGCGTGTAGGTACCTCAGAGATGGAGAGAGGGCCGATGCCTTGGAGCAGCTAGGATTGTAGGTGGCCCCACCTAGACTAGTACGTCCCAACACTGTGAAGGAGAACGATGGATGTGGCGGTTGAGAGCATGTAAGTCATTCTCTTCCTTAAATTCCTCCGTAGATAAACCCAGCGCCGTACTGAATTTTGGGACGTTGAGCTGGTGGACTAATCCACCTAGACAAAATTAGACCGTGCCGGGATCAGCGTAGTTTGTCATCACGGTTTGAAGATGAAATGTGGAGCATAATTCCATCGTAAGCTCGAGATACGTTAGCTCGATGATCCTAAACAAAAGCTCCTAAAGGTCAGTGGTTAGGAGGGTCCGAATCGCTTCAGTCAACTGAACTTGTTCTACCGCAGCCCAGTCGATGTAGCGACCCGCAATTAAAGGTCGGGCCTGGAGTATTTGGAATAGTTCTCCTTGGGGCCCGATGAGGAACCTCAGGAAAGTGTAACGAACTTCCACGGTAGGACCTGAGGAAGATGACGCTCCCTTCTTTTTCTTTGAAGCAGGGACAACAGCCTTTTTACCACGTGAAGATGACATGGTACCTGCAAATAGAATCATCAAGTCGTCTTGATGAGTGGTCAAAGTAAAACGAAGACAAATTTTAAATAAAAATCATAATTTCAGCCACAACTATCAACACTTAACAATTTTAATTAAACTAATCCATACTTTTGTGGCATTACATAATAGTAGCATGAATAACTAATTTTTTTTTTGCAAAGAATATTGTATGGATGAACAAAAATGTCAACACAAAAGGCATGAGAAATCATGAATATTTACGTAAACTAGTTAAATGGAGTAGAGAAATCACGTAATGAGTAAGAATTTTAACATGAGAAAGATAATAACTATTCTAGGTATAACATTTGTATGATAAAAATAAGAAAGGAACATGAAAAATTTCATATTATTATGATAAATAGCCCTAGAAATCAGTAAGAATAAACGAGAAAAGAGTGAACAAACGCTAGAAAGTGGAGAATGGGCGTCAAAAATGGAGTTGGAGGCGGCGCACAGGCGTGGCAAGGAAGGCGTGTGGACTTGCAGCGGCTAGGGTTAAGGTTTTTGGGTGAAAAAGACAATGAATAGTGCAGCCTATTTATAGATTTTTGGGCACACGGCCAGGTAACATGCCCGTGTTCCCCAATTTCAGCCCGTGTGATTCGTAAAATTTGAATTTGGGCACGTCTGACATTCAGTACACGCCCGTGTTCCTTGGGTGTATGGGTGCACACGGTCGTGTCGCACGACCGTGTTTGGTGTTGTTCGCTTCTCCCATGCCCGTGTATGTAGACCCACGCCCATGTCAATCTAACAGGTTCGACCACGGGTGCTAGACACTGGAGTGTTGCACGCCCATGCTGTTTTAACAGGTTCACCCACGGTTCTTCCAGATGGGCGTGTCGCACACCCGTGTTGTTTTGGCACAAGGCCATGTCGCACGACCGTGGCATTTTATCGTAGCCTGTGTTTAGGAAAATCGTTGGCCTATTTTCACACGGCTCTAAGCACGCCTGTGTGCTTGGCCGTGTCTCTATGGAAGACCTATATTCAAGAGCTCTGTTAGTAAGTTAGGTGTTGAAGACTAAATTTTAAAGAAGTTAATACAGTTAGTGCTCGGGTTGCCTCCCAAGAAACACTTATTTATAGTCTAAGCTCGACTTACCTCTCCGTTGAATGGTCATGATGGTTCGAGGAGTTTATACTCCTCATTCCTGCTATCAATCTCATCAAAATAAGGTTTTAAACGGGTGTTGTTTACCTTAAAAGTGCCGAACTTGGGATGACTTACCTCAATTGCACCGAACGGAAAAATACTAAGTACCGTAAGAGGGATTTCTTCATTCAATTTGGCAGTGACAATGTGAGGATCTGCGATATCTAGTAAGACTTTATCTTCTACCTTAAGTTGATTTGGAGAGGTATTGAACTCGTTCTGGCGTAGTTTTAGTTTATCGTGTGTTCTCGGTTTATGTGTTCGCCATTCATCTAGCTCCTCTATTTGCAGCCTTCGTTCTTCATGAGTAAGTCCTCTACTATTGCTTGAGAATGACTCATGTGCTTCCTTCAGACTCATTTCCTGCAAAGTAGGTTGTACCATATTGTCAGTTTTAGTAGAATGGGTTAAACGAATTTCTGATGTGTTAGTATAAAATTTTCTTACTTAGCCCATGCCAAAAAAAAATTGAATCTTAATGGATGAATGGCACATTCGGTTATGGTTAATGAGGAAATAATTTGATTTTAGCCTTTAAACTTTGAGGAAGAAATTGTTGTTGCAAGAAGTTGAGCTTATTGATAGTATAAATTTTATTGCACTTATGGTAATAGCCGAACATGTAGTTGTTTAAGGTTTTGAACAAGTGTCATTTAGGTGCTCTAGATTGTCTAAATTAGATGTTCAATCATCTAAGGGTTCGGCATTGTGCATTCTTTTTAAGAGTTTGATTTGAAATCATGAGATTTTGTTGACTTGTGTTTAGATGACATTCGGTCATGGTCTACGGGTGTTTGTTAATCCAGTTTAAGTGCATAGGTGCTAAATACATTGTATTGGAAATTTTGATGTATAAGTAGAAATTAATTAATATGATATTGGGTAAATTCTTAGCTTAGTTGTGTTAAGTATTCAGCAATACTTATATGTATGTTAGTGCCTTATGTATACATCTTGTGTCATGGGGACATTTGAAAATAAATATGTATTAAAGTTATATTTGTAGTTGTTTAATGTGACTTACCAAGTACACAAATTTGAAAGCGAAATGGTGATAGACTTAAGTGGGAAATTGATTCAAATGAATTGGTTCTAAACTGTATATGGATGCCGTATGATTGTGTTTGATTGGGAAGTAAATTGTTTGATTTAGCTCAAGAGCTTAGAGGATCAAAGTTGGAAAAGGGAAAGGAAAAAGAAATCGAATAGCCGTTGAAATCGTTCGACAACATCCGAGGTAAGTCTTTAAGTAATGGAACTTAGCTTATGATTTGATAAAGCAATTATATATATATGCATATATGTGTAAATGTTAATCGGGGTTTAAATTCGAGCTTGGTCTCGAAGGGCTTTTGAGCCAGTGTCATAATCCGAGCTTGGTCTCGAAGGGCTTTTAAGCCAGTGTCATAACCGAACCTAGTTTCGAAGGGCCTTCGGGCCAATGTCATAATTTGAGCTTGGTCTCGAAGGGCTTTTTGAGTCAGCGCTAAGAATCGGGCTTGGTTCCGAAGGGCGTCTGTGACGGCATAATATTGAGTTGAAAACTCGTAAAAATTCGTACGAGAAATCATATAATACATGTTGAAACAATTTTAAACAAATGTGCTACTTACAGTAAGATAACTAGGTAAGTAATTCTCGTTGAGAATATGATTATGATAAATTATGACTTTGAAATTGGTAGGGATGCTTAGACCATTGTTTAAAATCATTCGAACGTTTATGATCTGATTATGATGTATGAGTTCCAAAACTGAGAGTTCAACTTCACAAATGTGAGATGTAGGTGTATATGCATGAGATTGACACGGAAATGTGAGAGGAACGTATTCGGCTATAGAATGAATTTAGTTGGATATATATATTGCTTCCACCTTTATGATATGAATGATAAAAGTAGTACCTTAGTTATTTTCTATTCGGCCAAAGGATGAAACAAACAAACTTAGATATTATTATGCCATCCTTTTAAATGATTTCATTATTTAAAACTTACTAAGCATCGAAATGCTTATTCTTTTGCTTTAATTCTCTGTTTTATAGATTTTGTTCGTCAGCTATCGGACTCATGACATGCCAGAAACCCGATATAAACTTACTAAGCATGGTGACCGAATCAAGTTATAAACACCGACTTTTTTTGTTGGCTTTGTCCTCATGACATGCCACTGATATTTATTTAGTGACATCTCTTCTATAAACTCATAAGCATCTTCAGGTGTTTTATTATTGATGGTTCCGCCAGCAGCTACGTCAACCATTTGCCGAGTCGAAGGATTCAAGCCATTATGGAACGTTTGAACCTGAAGCCAAAGCGGTAACCCATGGTGAGGGCACCTTCTCAGTAAGTCCTTGTATCTCTCCTATGCATCGTAAAGAGTTTCTAAGTCCATCTGCACAAACGAAGAGATATCATTACGTAATTTGGCTGTTTTAGCCGGCGGGAAATATTTTAATAGAAATTTTTCGGTCACTTGTTCCCAAGTAGTGATTGACCCTCGTGGTAATGAGTTCAACCACTGTTTAGCTTTATTTCTCAATGAAAAGGGAATAACCGAAGACGAATGGCATCATCATAAACACCATTAATTTTAAATGTATCGCATAGTTCCAAGAAGTTTTCTAAGTGAGCGTTCGGATCCTCATCCTGCAAACCATCAAACTGAACAAATTGCTGTATCATTTGAGTAGTGTTAGGTTTTAGTTCAAAAGTATTTGTAGCTACAACAAGTCTAACTATGCTCGATTCAGTTCCTGTTAAAGAAGGTTTAGCATAATGATACATAGTGCGTGGAGCAGGATTTTGATTAACCGTAATTACAGGAGGTAGTTGATTATGCCATCTCTTCAGTTAGGGGTTGAGTATCGTTCTCTTGCTCGTTCTCTGTGTATCTTAAGCTTCGCCTTATTTCTCTTTGGTTTCTACGAACTGTGTGATCGATTTCTTCGTCAAAAAATAGTGGTCCTGACGGGTTTCTTCTAGTCATAAACTATAAAAACCTGCTAAGAGAAAGAAAAAGTAAATTGATAAATAATAATAATAATAATTAAATTAAATTGAAAGGAAAATAAATGGCTAAAGTAATAAAAATTGAGCATTCCTAATATCTTAGTTCTCCGGCAACGGCGCCAAAAACTTGATCACGTTATTTCATTATAGGTTTTAAATATTTATAATTAATCATTCTTGAAACTAACTATATAACACCCCGTACTCGAGACCGTTTCCGGAGTCGAACACGAGGTGCTAACGGACTTAATTTCTTACTTAAACAGCTCATACAATTCATTTTTTTTAAATTTCCAGACGAGCTGGCTAACTGCATCACAGTCACTCTAAAAATCATATCTCGAGTTCCAAAACTCGAAATCCAATTCCGTAAATTTTTCATGAAACTAGACTCATGCATATATTTACTAATTTTTTCCTAGAATTTTTGATCAGGCCAATTAGTACAGTTTATTAGTTAAAGTCTCCCCTGTTTCAGGGTTTGACTACTCTGACCTTCATGCATTACGACTCAGATATCTCCCTGTACAGGGCTTCAATACTTATGCCGTTTGTTTCTAATGAAACTAGACTCAAAAAGGAATCTGTAAATATAAAGAATAACTTCAAATTATCTCTGGTTAATTTATGGTGAATTTCCAAAGTCAGAACAGGGGATCCAGAAATCGCTCTGGACCTGTTTCAGGAAAACTTAAACGTCTCATAAAATACGGCTCATATGGTCATTTCGTTTCTTTCATATGAAATTAGACTCATCAAGATTCGATTACATAATTTATTCATTATTTAATTACATTTCTAATATTTTTAGTGATTTTTCAAATTCCCATCACTGCTGCTGTCAGCATCTATTTTAAGGTAAATTTTTTTTACCTATTTCATAGTTTTCCATGAATCAACTAGTAATTTGACATACATTATTTCCAAGTATATTCATGATTAGCCATGACATACGTAGCACCAGTAGGACCATGATTGGCCATTCCAATGGCCAATCATTACCAGACACTTCCACACCACTTAATAACCATATCATAAGACCATATATACAAAATGATCATAATGTTATACTCAAAATATACAAGCCATTTTCGCATGGCTATACGAATATACATTACCAAAAGATACTTAATCAACAACAAGGGTCAGCCCTATACATGCCATTATCAAGTTCAACTGAAGAGTACCAAAAAGGGGCTTAGATAGTATGGATGACTTCGACTTTGACGCTTCCGAGTCCGATAGCTGACGAACAAAATCTATAAAACAGAGAATTAAAGCAAAAGAATAAACATTTCGATGCTTAGTAAGTTTTAAATAATGAAATCATTTAAAAGGATGGCATAATAATATCTAAGTTTGTTTGTTTCATCCTTTGGCCGAATAGAAAATAACTAAGGTACTACTTTTATCATTCATATCACAAAGGTGGAAGCAATATATAATCCAACTAAATTCATTCTATAGCCGAATACGTTCCTCTCACATTTCCGTGTCAATCTCATGCATATACACCTACATCTCACATTTGTGAAGTTGAGCTCTCTGATTCAGAACTCATACATCATAATCAGATCATAAACGTTCAAATGATTTTAAACAATGGTCTAAGCACCCCTACCAATTTCAAAGTCATAATTTATCATAATCATATTCTCAACGAGAATTACTTACCTAGTTATCTTACTGTAAGTAGCACATTTGTTTAAAATTGTTTCAACATGTATTATATGATTTCTCGTACAAATTTTTACGAGTTTTCAACTCAATATTATGCTGTCACAGATGCCCTTCGGAACCAAGCTCGATTCTTAGCGCTGACTCAAAAAGCCCTTCGAGACCAAGCTCGGATTATGACATTGGCCCGAAGGCCCTTCGAAACTAGGTTCGGTTATGACACTGGCTTAAAAGCCCTTCGAGACCAAGCTCGGATTATGACACTAGCTCAAAAGCCCTTCGAGACCAAGCTCGGATTTAAACCCCGATTAACATTTACACATATATGCATATATATAATTGCTTTATCAAATCATAAGCTAAGTTCCATTACTTAAAGACTTACCTCAGATGTTGTCGAATGATTTCAACGGCTATTCGATTTCTTTTTCCTTTCCCTTTTCCAACTTTGATCCTCTAAGCTCTTGAGCTAAATCAAACAATTTACTTCCCAATCAAACACAATCATACGTCATCCATATACAGTTTAGAACCAATTCATTTGAATCGATTTACCACTTAAGTCTATCACCATTTCGCTTTCAAATTTGTGTACTTGGTAAGTCACATTAAACAACTACAAATATAACTTTAATACATATTTATTTTCGAATGTCCCCATGACACAAGATGTATACATAAGGCACTAACATACATATAAGTATATATATACTTATGAAATTTTCATATTTTAGTCGATTACTTAAGTTATGCACAATCACGTATTTATATACACTCTCATATTCATTATTATAATTATTGCTGAATACTTAACACAACTAAGCTAAGAATTTACCCAATATCATATTAATTAATTTCTACTTATACATCAAAATTTCCAATACAAAGTATTTAGCACCTATGCACTTAAACCGGATTAACAAACACCCGTAAACCATGACCGAATGTCATCTAAACACAAGTCAACAAAATCTCATGATTTCAAATCAAACTCTTAACAAGAATGCACAATGCCGAACCCTTAGATGATTGAACATCTAATTTAGACAATCTAGAGCACCTAAACGGCACTTGTTCAAAACCTTAAACAACTACATGTTCGGCTATTACCATAAGTGCAATAAAAATTCATACTATCAATAAGCTCAACTTCTTGCAACAACAATTTCTTCCTCAAAGTTTAAAGGCTAAAATCAAATTATTTCCTCATTAACCATAACCGAATGTGCCATTCATCCATTAAGATTCAATTTTTTTTTTGGCATGGGCTAAGTAAGAAACAAGATGATTAACCTATAACAAGCTTAAATTTCAAAAATCCAATACCTTTCACTAACCTTTCTTCTCCTTCAATGACCGAAAGTCTCCTTTCTCCCCAAATCTTCTTCTCTTTCGGTTTTTGGAAAGAAACAAGGTGAGTACTTTTTTTTTTGTTTTCACCCACCTACTATTTTATTACATTCATCCATGATAATATGGCATCTAGCTAATTAAAGTTAATAGAAAATTCATATTTGATTATATAATTTGTAGCATGGCCGGCCACTACCTATAGTTTGGCTAATTTGACATGCAAGTACAAGCACTTTCCAACATATATTAATAGGCCACTTTAGCATTTGCCTAGCACATTTCTAAATTTTCTCATACAAGTCCTATTTAATAAATTTCACATACTATATACAAAATTTAAGCATGAATTTTTCACACATGCATATTCATATATAATAAGCATCAAATATGACTATTAATTATTTTTATGACTCAGTTTCGTGGTCCCGAAACCACTTTCCGACTAGGGTCAAATTAGGGCTGTCACAACTCTCCTCCACATAAGAAATTTTCATCCCCGAAAATCTTACCAGTGAACAAGTTAGGATATCGTTCTTTCATAGAGTTCTCGGGTTCCCAAGTAGCTTCTTCCATCCTGTGCTTGTGCCATAACACTTTTACTAAAGGAACCTTTTTGTTTCGTAATTCTTTCACTTCACGAGCTAGGATACGAATCGGTTCTTCTTCATAACTCATATCGGATTGAATTTCAACCTCTGATAGATTAATTATGTGCGAAGGATCAGATCTATAACGTCGAAGCATTGAAACATGAAAAACGTTGTGAATCTTTTCAAGTTCAGGGGGTAAAATCAATCTATATGCAACTGGACCAACTCGTTCGGATATTTCATACGGCCCAATGAACCTCAGACTCAATTTGCCCTTACGGCCAAATCTGAGTATCTTTTTCCAAGGTGAAACTTTAAGAAACACTTTATCTTTCACCTGATACTCAATGTCTTTTCGTTTCAAATCCGCGTACGACTTCTGACGATCTGCAGCTGCTTTCAGACTTTCCCTGATTACTTTTACTTTCTGCTCAGCATCTTTAATCAAATCAACCCCGAAGATTTTTCTTTCCCTAAGCTCGGTCCAAAACAACGGTGTACGGCATTTATGACCATACAAAGCCTCGTAAGGTGCCATCTTAATACTTGATTGAAAACTATTGTTGTAAGCGAATTCAATCAAAGGTAAATACCGTTCCCATGAACCACTAAACTCAAGGATGCAACATCTCAACATATCCTCGAGTATCTGAATTACCCGCTCGGATTGACCATCAGTCTGCGGGTGAAAAGCGGTGCTAAAATGCAACTGGGTACCCAAAGCTTCTTGCTATTTCTTCCAAAATCGCGAGGTGAATCTTGGATCTCTATCCGACACAATAGAAATAGGTACCCCGTGTAATCTTACAATCTGAGAAATATACAATTCGGCCAGTTTATCCAGTGAATAATCCGTACGTACGGGAATAAAATGAGTCGACTTAGTCAGTCTATCAACAACAACCCAAATCGCATCTTTCTTACTTGCCGACAATGGCAACCACATTAGCCTTTCCCGGGTGATAGTCAATGACAAGCTCATAATCTTTTAACAACTCAAACCAACGTCTTTGTCGCATATTCAAATCTCTTTGAGTCATCAAATATTTGAGACTTTTGTGATCCGAAAATACATGGCACTTCTCACCAAATAAGTAATGTCGCCATATTTTCAAAGAGAATACGATGGCAACTAATTCGAGATCATGGGTTGGATAATTTTTCTCATGTGGCTTCAATTGCCTCGACGCATAAGCTACAACTCGACCTTCTTGCATCAATACACAACCCAACCCAAGTAAGGATGCATCACTGTAAATGATAAACTCTTTGCCTGATTCGGGCTGCACTAGTACTGGAGCTTCAGTCAAATAAGTTTTTAGTTGATCGAAACTTTTCTGACATTTTTCTGTCCATTCAAACTTAACATCTTTCTGAAGTAGTTTCGTCATTGGTGTGGCTATCATCGAGAAACCCTTTACAAACCGTCTGTAGTAACCGGCAAGTCCCAAAAAGCTCCGAACCTCAGTAATATTTCTCGGAGGCTTCCAGTTAAGTATGGCTGAAATTTTGCTCGGATCAACTCGAATACCCGATGCAGATACCACATGACCCAAAAAGCTAACTTCTCTCAACCAGAACTCACATTTACTGAACTTAGCATATAACTGCTTATCCCGTAAAATCTGCAACACTAATCTCAGGTGCTCAGCATGTTCGGTTTCATCTCTCGAATAGACCAAAATGTCATCAATAAACACAACTACAAACCGATCCAGATACTGTCTGAAGATCTGATTCATCAAATCCATAAATACCGCAGGGGCATTAGTGAGTCCAAACGGCATCACTAAGAACTCATAGTGACCGTATCTCATTCTAAAAGTGGTTTTGGGTATATCTGAATTTCGAACCCGCAACTGATAATAACCCGATCTCAAATCTATCTTTGAAAACACTGAGGCTCCCTTTAGTTGATCAAACAAATCATCAATACGCGGTAACGGATATTTATTCTTTATTGTCACTTTATTCAGCTGACGATAGTCGATGCACAACCTCATGGTTCCGTCCTTCTTTTTCACAAACAATACTGGTGCACCCCAAGGTGAGAAACTCGGTCGAGCGAAACCTCTATCCATCAACTCTTGCAACTGAGCTTTCAATTCCTTTAATTCTGTCGGTGCCATACGATACGGAGCTATCAAAATCGGTGTAGTCCTAGGTACAAGTTCGATGCCAAACTCTACCTCCTGAACAGGTGGTAACCCCGATAATTCTTCGGGAAAAACATCCGGATATTCACAAACCACTGGTACTGATTCAAGTTTCTTTTCTGATTCTTTATTATCAAGTACGTATGCAAGATACACTTCACACCCCTTTCTCACATATTTGTGAGCTAACATCGAGGATATTATTGTTGGTAATCCGTTCCAATTAGTAGACTCAACTCGGATTATCTCATTATTTGCACATCTCAAATCGATGGTCTTACTTTTGCAATTTACAATTGCATCATGTACGGTCAACCAATCCATCCCGAGGATAACATCAAATTCCTCAAACAGTAAAAGCATCAAATCGGCCGGAAAACAGGAACCTCGAATTACTAAGGGACATTTCTTACACCTTTTATCAACAAGCACATAATGACCCAAGGGATTCGACACTCTAATAACGAACTCAGTAGACTCAACAGGTAAAGTCTTACTGGATGCTAAAGTCTCACATATATAAGAATGAGTAGAACCAGGGTCAATCAAAGCAATCACATCAGTATCAAAGAGAGTGAATGTACCAGTAATAACATCAGGCGAAGAAGCATCCCCACGTGCACGTATAGCATAAGCTCTAGCAGGAGCACGAGCCTCAGATCTAGTGGTAACATCTCTAGATCCTCTCTGACCGCCACTAGCATTCCCCGCATTTTTAGATGGTCTACCTCGAGCAGTAGTAGCACCCGGTTTCCCACTCTAATTTACATTCTGTTCAGACAGTCTCAGGCAATCCTTGATAAAGTGGTCAGCTAATCCGCACTTATAACAGGAGCGGTCATGGAATCTACAGCTCCCCGAATGCCATTTACCGTAATACTGGCACTCCGTCCTGTCCCGACGATCATTTCCAACACTGGCAACCGAAGTGACTCGCGTACTCACAGGGGGTCGATCACGATCTCGTCTGGAAAAGCCCAAAGTGTCTTTAGATCGGCCTGGATCACTTTTAAATTTCTTTGATGATTGTTGAAAGGGCTTTCCCGAAGACCTCTTACGAAATTCTCTTACTTCCACTTCAACTTTTCTTTTCTCCTTATTGAGTTCTTCGGCTTTGCAAGCTCGTTCGACAAGTACTACAAATTCTCTAATTTCAAGAATGCCAACATACAATTTTATATCTTCGTTCAACCCGTCCTCGAAGCGTTTACACATGATAGCCTCGGACGAAACACATTCCCGAGCGTATCTACTAAGTCTGACAAACTTTCGCTCATAATCAGTAACTGACATAGAACCCTGCTTAAGCTCAAGAAATTCTTTCCGTTTCTGATCGATGAATCTTTGACTGATATATTTCTTGCGGAACTCGGTTTGAAAGAATTCCCAAGTAACCCGTTCTCTCGGCACGACGGAAACCAAAGTATTCCACCAATAGTAGGAAGAATCACGTAACAGAGATATAGCACATTTTAAACATTCATCAGGTGTGCACGATAATTCATCGAACACACGAACGGTATTATCAAGCCAAAACTCAGCCTGCTCAGCGTCATCACTGTCAGTAGCCTTGAACTCAGTAGCCCCATGCTTCCGAATCCTATCAACCGGGGGCTTGTTCAACCTCGACGGGTCAACTCCAGGAGATATTACAGGTGCAGGGTTTGTATTAGTCGGGGGTGGGGGTTGTGGGACAGCCGTATTAGTTCGAATATACTGATTGAACCAATCATTCATCATGCTATAAAAAGCCTAGCTTCATCATTCTGATTACTAGCAATAGGTTGAGAGTCTACCGGCGCCGTCCAATGTGCGAGAGCAGACGCTACACTCTCAACATCATCAGCTACCGCTCGGTTGGGATCAGGATCCATTACTATAAATAAACACATTTTTAACTGTCAGAAATCACCACACTATCAGATAAACACATAATGGCATGTATAGCTATTCCCCTACGTATTACGGTAGTCCTAGAATCGACTAAACCGTAGCTCTGATACCAATTAAATGTAACACCCCGTACCCGAGACTGTTTCCAGAGTCGAACACGAGGTGCTAACGGACTTAATTCCTTACTTAAACAGCTCATAAATTCATTTTTTTTTAAAAATTTCCAGACGAGCTGGCTAACTGCATCACAGTCACTCTAAAAATCATATCTCGAGTTCCAAAACTTGAAATCCAATTCCGTAAATTTTTCATGTAACTAGACTCATGCATATATTTACTAATTTTTTTCTAGAATTTTTGATTGGGCCAATTAGTACAGTTTATTAGTTAAAGTCTCCCCTGTTTCAGGGTTCGACTACTCTGACCTTCATGCATTACGACTTAGATATCTCCCTATACAGGGCTTCAATACTTATGACGTTTGTTTCTAATGAAACTAGACTCAAAAAGGAATCTGTACATATAAAGCATGACTTCTAATTATCTCTGGTTAATTTATGGTGAATTTCCAAAGTTAGAATAGGGGATCCAGAAATCGCTCTGGCCCTGTTTCACGAAAACTTAAACGTCTCATAAAATACGGCTCATATGGTCATTTCGTTTCTTTCATATGAAATTAGACTCATCAAGATTCGATTACATAATTTATTCATTATTTAATTCCATTTATGCTATTTTTAGTGATTTTTCAAATTCCCATCACTACTGCTGTCAGCATCTATTTTAAGGTAAATTTTTTTTACCTATTTTATAGTTTTCCATGAATCAACTAGTAATTTGACATACATTATTTCCAAGTATATTCACGATTAGCCATGACATACGTAGCACCAATAGGACCATGATTGGCCATTCCAATGGCTAATCATTACCAGACACTTCCACACCACTTAATAACCATATCATAAGACCATATATACAAAATGATCATAATGTTATACTCAAAATATACAAGCCATTTTCGCATGGCTATACGAATATACATTACCAAAAGATACTTAATCAACAACAAGGGTCAGCCCTATACATGCCCTTATCAAGTTCAACTGAAGAGTACCAAAAAGGGGCTTAGATAGTATGGATGACTTCGACTTTGACGCTTCCGAGTCCGATAGCTGACGAACAAAATCTATAAAACAGAGAATTAAAGCAAAAGAATAAGCATTTCGATGCTTAGTAAGTTTTAAATAATGAAATCATTTAAAAGGATGGCATAATAATATCTAAGTTTGTTTGTTTCATCCTTTGGCCGAATAGAAAATAACTAAGGTACTACTTTTATCATTCATATCACAAAGGTGGAAGCAATATATAATCCAACTAAATTCATTCTATAGCCGAATACGTTCCTCTCACATTTCCGTGTCAATCTCATGCATATACACCTACATCTCACATTTGTGAAGTTGAACTCTCAGTTTTGGAACTCATACATCATAATCAGATCATAAACGTTCGAATGATTTTAAACAATGGTCTAAGCATCCCTACCAATTTCAAAGTCATAATTTATCATAATCATATTCTCAACGAGAATTACTTACCTAGTTATCTTATTGTAAGTAGCACATTTGTTTAAAATTGTTTCAACATGTATTATATGATTTCTCGTACGAATTTTTACGAGTTTTCAACTCAATATTATGCCGTCACAGACGCCCTTCGGAACCAAGCCCGATTCTTAGCGCTGGCTCAAAAAGCCCTTCGAGACCAAGCTCAAATTATGACATTGGCCCGAAGGCCCTTCGAAACTAGGTTCGGTTATGACACTGGCTTAAAAGCCCTTCGAGACCAAGCTCGGATTATGACACTGGCTCAAAAGCCCTTCGAGACCAAGCTCGAATTTAAACCCCGATTAACATTTACACATATATGCATATATATATAATTGCTTTATCAAATCATAAGCTAAGTTCCATTACTTAAAGACTTACCTCGGATGTTGTCGAACGATTTCAACGGCTATTTGATTTCTTTTTCCTTTCCCTTTTCCAACTTTGATCCTCTAAGCTCTTGAGCTAAATCAAACAATTTACTTCCCAATCAAACACAATCATACGGCATCCATATACAGTTTAGAACCAATTCATTTGAATCAATTTACCACTTAAGTCTATCACCATTTTGCTTTCAAATTTGTGTACTTGGCAAGTCACATTAAACAACTACAAATATAACTTTAATACATATTTATTTTCGAATGTCCCCATGACACAAGATGTATACATATGGCACTAACATACATATAAGTATATATATACTTATGAAATTTTCATATTTTAGTCGATTACTTAAGTTATGCACAATCACGTACTTATATACACTCTCATATTCATTATTATAATTATTGCTGAATACTTAACACAACTAAGCTAAGAATTTACCCAATATCATATTAATTAATTTCTACTTATACATCAAAATTTCCAATACAAAGTATTTAGCACCTATGCACTTAAACCAGATTAACAAACACCCGTAGACCATGACCGAATGTCATCTAAACACAAGTCAACAAAATCTCATGATTTCAAATCAAACTCTTAAAAAGAATGCACAATGCCGAACCCTTAGATGATTGAACATCTAATTTAGACAATCTAGAGCACCTAAACGACACTTGTTCAAAACCTTAAACAACTACATGTTCGGCTATTACCATAAGTGCAATAAAAATTTATACTATCAATAAGCTCAACTTCTTGCAACAACAATTTCTTCCTCAAAGTTTAAAGGCTAAAATCAAATTATTTCCTCATTAACCATAACCGAATGTGCCATTCATCCATCAAGATTCAATTTTTTTTTTGGCATGGGCTAAGTAAGAAACAAGATGATTAACCTACAACAAGCTTAAATTTCAAAAATCCAATACCTTTCACTAACCTTTCTTCTCCTTCAATGATCGAAAGTCTCCTTTCTCCCCAACTCTTTTTCTTTTTCGGTTTTTGGAAAGAAACAAGGTGAGTACTTTTTTTTGTTTTCACCCACCTACTATTTTATTACATTCATCCATGATAATATGGCATCTAGCTAATTAAAGTTAATAGAAAATTCATATTTGATTATATAATTTGTAGCATGGCCGGCCACTACCTATAGTTTGGCTAATTTGACATGCAAGTACAAGCACTTTCCAACATATATTAATAGGCCACTTTAGCATTTGCCTAGCACATTTCTAAATTTTCTCATACAAGTCCTATTTAATAAATTTCACATACTATATACAAAATTTAAGCATGAATTTTTCACACATGCATATTCATATATAATAAGCATCAAATATGACTGTTAATTATTTTTATGACTCGGTTTTGTGGTCCCGAAACCACTTTCCGACTAGGGTCAAATTTGGGCTGTCACAAACTATTATCGCAATGTAGGCAAGTGTACCTATCAAACAGTAGTACAGTTTTAGCAAGACCGAATTGTTGAACCCAAAGAAACTAAAAGTACTAGTAATGAAAGTCTTTTTATTATCTAGCCTAAGAATAAAGAGGTTTTGTTTTGACTAACTAATTATCTAAACTAAGAACTTACGGAGAATAAAATTAGGGAATTGCTTTTGGGAAAATCGATTGAATTAAGACAATATCTAAGGAAAAATCCACCTAGACTGTACTTGTTATTCTAGCTCCGAATCGGACGATTTATTCATTTAACTTGTTCTGTGGAGATCCCTAAGTTATGTTATTATCCCTATTCAAGACTAATAATGTCTAATCCCTAGATTGAATAATTGAGACTTTTCTCTAATTAACACCCTAGGGTTGCATTAACTCGATCTATGGATCCCCTTATTAGGTTTCACCCTAATCCGGCAAAATCTTGTCACCCTATGTCTAGGCGTACAAACAACTCCGCTTAATTATGACAAATGTACTCTTAGACAGGGTCTATTCCTCCTCTAAGTAAGAGCTTATCTTGAATCAGTATCCTAAGATATCAAAACAAGAATTAAGAACACATAATTAAGAATAAGTTAAATATTTATCACACAATTCAGAAAATAAAAACAAGATTCGTCTTAGGTTTCATTCCCATTAGGTATTTAGGGGTTTTAGTTCATAACTAAATAAGAAAACATCTTAGAATAATAAAGAATACAAAACATAAAGAAAACCCAAAACTCCTGAAGGGAAAATTGAGGAGAGATCTTCAGTCTTGATGATGAATCCAGCTTCTGAGATGGATCAATAAGCTTCCTTGGAGTAATTTCTTACTCCCTCCCTGTGTGTCTACCTTTCTTCCTCCTCTAGCGTGTATTTATAGCCTTTGGAATGCCTAAGAGCCCTCAAAATTAGCCTTTTCCAAATTGGACTCAACTTAGGCTCGGTAGGGACACGCCCGTGTGCAATTACTTCAGGCCGTGCTCGAGCCTGCCAAATTGACACGGCCCTATGGTTTGCCCGTATGAGCAGGTCTAGGCTGTGTTGATTTCATACTTTGGTCCATTTTCTCTGTTTTTGGCCCATTTCTCATTCCTTTCGCTCTCCTATGCTCTCCTAAGTATAAAACATTAAATTAAAGCATTAGGAGCATCGAATTCACCAATTCTAATGGGAAATCATCCATAAAATGCATTAAACATGGGGTAAAAATATGTATAAATTACGGTTTATCATAAGGTTAGCCGAAAAGCAATAACCTTGAATCGTCAAGGGACAATTCTTACAGACTTTATCAACTAGGGCTGACTTGCCTAGAGGGTTTGACACCTTAATTACAAATTCTATAAGTTCTGCAAACATGTTCATACTAGACACCAATTTCATGCAAATGTACGAATGGGTCGATCTTGCAATCAAGGCAATAACATGTACATCATGAAGAGGGAATGTACCCGTAATGATATTAGGAGAAGAGGTTTCCTCTCTAGCACGTATCACATAAGTTCTCGCAGGAGCCTGAGTCTCTGGTTTTGTAGTTGTGTCCTTGGCAACATTTCAACTGCCACTTGCACTTTCAGGATGTCGGGGTGGTCTACTTCAAGAATTAAGAGCATTAGACTTTAGGGCTAGATCCACCTCTTTATCAACTTGTTACGGGCAGTCTTTGAGGAAGTGGTCAAGAGAACCACATCTGTAGCATGCACCACTCATCTTTTGACACTCACCGAGGTGCAATTTGTTGCAGCTTTCACACCTCGGCTTTTGACCATCCATACTTCCCACACTAGTTACCTTGAGGGAGGAAGACTTCAGGTTGTGACGTTTAGAGCTTCTTGTTCTGCCCGAATATCCCACCGATGGAGTGGAGTGCTCTTCTTGACTCTTTAATTTCTTTATAGGAAAAGAGTGTGTTTTTCTACTAGATCTCTTATTCGAAATTCGAGCCTCTCTTTTTGCTTGCTTTCTTTCATTGTTTAGCTTGTCGGCCTTCTTGGCCCGATCAGCCAGTGCTGCAAATTCTCGCATCTCAAGGATCCCGATCAACAACTTAATTTCCTCATTCAAGCTTTCCTTGTAGCACTTACACATTTTCGTCTCTAATTGGACCCACTCCGTGGCATATTGACTTAACTTTATGAATTCCCTCTCATATTCTGGCACGGTCTTATTTCCTTGCCTGAGTTCCAGGAATTCTTTCGCTTCGAGTCTAAAAATCTTTGACTGATGTATTTCTTTTGAAACTCAGCTTGGAAGAACTCCCGTGTAATATCTTCCTTCGGTGCCACTAAAGATATAGTCTTCCACCAGTGATCTGTAGTATCTTTTAGAAGAGATACAACACACTTTAAACACTCCTCAGGTGTACATGACAACTCGTCCAAAACTAGTGTAGTGTTATCGAGCTAGAACTCGGCTCATTTTGCATCATCATCAACATTAGCTCTAAACTTTTTAGCCCCATATTTTCTAAGTTTTTCTACTTGGACTTTACCAATTCTCATGGGTGCCATACCTTGTGGCACTTCTCCCTTAGGCCGAGCAGGGGGCGGAAGAGGTCGTGGTATATTGGGGCAGTTTCTCAAGTAATCCCTAAGCCATTCATCCATCATCTCGAAGAAGGTAGCTCTTGCCTCTTCCTGGCCTTCAAACATAGACCGTCTACTACTACTAGTAGTAGCTCGCTGAACGGAAGTTGGAGCATGGCTCTCGGCTCTCTCGGACTCATCTTGAGCTTGATTGGAAGACATTTACTATGCTCAAATATAATTAAAAATGGTTAGGAGATGTCACACTATCATAACTTGTATAATGGCATGTATAGCTATACTCAATACATGCTATGTTAGTCTTAGAACCAACTAAACTGTAGCCCTGATACCA
The DNA here is from genome assembly GCF_007990345.1 of Gossypium hirsutum. NCBI lineage: Eukaryota > Viridiplantae > Streptophyta > Magnoliopsida > Malvales > Malvaceae > Gossypium > Gossypium hirsutum. The sequence continues at coordinate 43,510,565 of NC_053429.1, forward strand.
CTAAATGTAACAGCCTTTACCCGAACCTGAGACCAAGACAAGGTACGGGGCATTACCGTACACAAACATGACATTTTCTAAAAAATCACATGCTATAAAATTTTGTTCCAACTTAAAACCAATCAAACATATTCATAATGTCCCTATTATGGGCTAACGAGGCCCAAAACATGCATTAAGAATTGTCTAGGACTAAACCGAGAGCTTAAAAAAACTTAGAAAAATTCCTATGTGACAGCCCTAATGTGACCCTAGTCGGAAAGCGGTTTCGGGACCGCTAAACCGAGTCACCAAATTATTTAAATATGATATTTATTGTCTAAAATATGTGAATATGAATGTGTGAAAGTTTAAAGCTTCGATTTAGTTAATTGCATGTGAATTTAGTTAATAGGACTTATGTGTGACACTTTTGAAATGTGATAGGTTAATCTATAAGGATCTATTAGTGCATGTAATCAAAAGGGTGGACTTGCATGTCAATTTCCCCCTAATTAGTAGTGGCTGGCCATGAGCATGAGGGTGGACAAAATGTTATGGCTAAAACATGTCATAAACATGTTGGGTTAATGCTTTATGTTAGGAATAATAAAATAAAGAACATGGGCAATAAAATATTAGTGTTAGTAGGAGGAGAAACAAAAAAAAAAGTGTGTGGTTGTTCCCCCATTGCCGTGACTTGAAGAAAAAAAAAAGAAAAAAGTTCTCATGTTGTTCAACTTGGCCGAATAGAAGAAAGAAAAAGAAGGGAAAGAGCTTGGAGAAAATCGGCTATGGTGGTTCATTAGACTAAGGTATGTTGATGTTGTTCCATGAGATTCATGCATGTTTTTAGTTGTTAGCTTGAGTTCTACCTAGCCCATGGTTTAAATCTTTGCTATGAGATGGAGATGATATTGGGCCATGGGTGTTGTCTTCTTGGTTGGTGTTTGATGTTGTGGTGATGAGGCATGAAGATGAGTTAAGTTTCGGCTAAGGTGGACTTGTGTTGATGTCGTTTGCATGCTAAGTGTGAAGCTTTGTAATGATACATGTGATGGTGATTGATGACTCTTGGATTTTCTTTTTAGCATTTTTGAGTTAAACATTAAGTTCTTTGTTTAACCCATGACCAAAATTGAAATGGTATGGTGTCTTGATGCATTCGGCCATGGTAGGAAGTAGATGAGCATTGGTAGTAAGGTGAAGTGCAAATGTTAGTACTTGATTACTAGTGTATATATGTGTATTAGCCGAGTTTTGAACTTGAAACAAAATGGTATGTAGTCAATACAAGTAACCATATTTGTAGGAAGTATTAAGCATATAATCGGCCTCAACATAGACATGCATATTCGGCCACATGAGGTAGATTGGTGTTGCATGTATTCGGTTAGAGGCAAGCATATTGATGCTTTTATCTTGGCTTAGATAATCGGCTAAAAGAGAGTGTAGGCTAATATGTTGAGTTGATTCATGATTTCATATATATGTGACTCTAATGTATAATGTATATATGGGTTAAGTACCTTGAGTTTCTCTTTTTGATGTTCAAATGATTAAATCAATTTATTTGTTAAATTAAGCTCAAGAGCAAAGGGGAACTAAATCCGATAAAGGGAAGGAAAAAGTGATCGAATAGCCGTCGAAATCGTTCAACAACATCCGAGGTAAGTTTTCGAGTAATGAAACTTAGTTTACGATTTGATCAAGTCATGACGTATAATCATAACAAATATACGGTGATATAATGATTCTACTTAAATTATATGTTGAGTTAATTAGTCTATACGTATGATGGGTAGCCGTATGTGCATAGAGATCATATCATAAAGCAAACTAAATCATGTTGTTTGTATGTGGCTATTGAGCCGAAATTAGTAAGTGTGATAAGTGTCTTGTGTTTGAGCTTTGGTAATGAAAATGAAATATGGATGTGTCATGATTTATTGATATATGTGCATGGTTATTCTAATGATATCCGGGCTAAGTCCCGAAGGCTTTTATGCTAGTGACTATATCCGGACTAAGATCCGAAGGCATTTGTGCGAGTTGCTATATCCGGGCTAAGACCCGAAGGCATTTGTGCTAGCGACTATATCCGGGATAAGTCCCGAAGGCATTTATGCTAGTGACCATATCCGGACTAAGACCCGAAGGCCTTGTGCGAGTGGTTATATCCGGCTAAATCCCGAAGATACTTGGGTTTGGGAATGAGCGATCTTGCTATAATAATTTCAATTAATACGCTCGTAAAATCCCAACGATGAGATTTTAGTTCGTCAGCTATCGGACTCGGGAGTGTCAGAGTCGAAGTCATCCACACTATCAAAGCCCTTTTGGTACTCATTTAGATGAACTCTGAAAATGGCATGTATAGGACCACCTTTTTGTTGGTAGTCAAGTACTTTGGTATTGTATATATTTGGATAGCCATGCGAAAATGGCTTATATATTTTGAGCATAGCGTTATAATCATTTTGTATATATATGGTTATTAAGAGGTGTGGAACGGCTTGGCAATGATTAGCCATTGGAATGGTTAATCACGATCATATTTTTGTGCTATGTATGTTAAAGGGCTAGTTAAATCATGGAAATTATGAAATAGGTAACGTCTACCTTAAAAATAGATACCGACAGCAGCAGTGATATGAATATGAAAAATCACTAAAAATAGTAGGAATAGAATTAAATAATGAATAAATTATGTAATCGAACCTTGATGAATCTATTTTCATATGAAAGTAACAAAACGATCATATGAGCCGTAGTTTATGAGATGTTTAAGTTTTCGTGAAACAGGGCCAGAGCAATTTCTGGATCCCCTGTTCTGACTTTGGAAATTCACTAGAAATTAACCAGAGATAATTAGAAGTCATGCCCTACATGTACAGATTCCTTTTCGAGTCTAGTTTCTTTAGAAACAAACAGAATAAGTATTGAATCCCTGTACAGGAAGATATCTAAGTAGTAATGCATGAAGGTCAGAGTAGTCAAACCCTGTCACAGGGGAGACTTTAACTAATAAACTGTACTAATTGGCCCGACCAAAAATTCTAGAAAAAAATTTGTAGATGGACATATGAGTCTAGTTTCAGGAAAAATTTACAGAACTTTTTTTCTAGTTTTGGAACTCGAGATATGATTTTTAAGGTGACAGTGATGCAGTTAGCCAGCTTGTCTGGAATTTTTAAATGAACTGTGTTTTATAATGAAATAAGTCTGTTAACACCTCATGTTCGACTCCGGCAACGGTCTCGGGCTCGGGGCGTTACATCCTAGGTTTAATCTTCGCACGCCCATGTGGAGGCAATGCAAATGCTCGTGTGTTTAGGACACGACCGTTTCCCTTGCCCGTGTGGAATTATTTGAATTTATTTTCCATTTCGAACCTATAAGGGTTTTCACATGGCCGAGCACATGCTTGTGTCCCTGGCCCGTGTCCTTCACACGGCCTAGACACACCCGTGTCGTCCCCCGTGTCCAAAAACCTGAGCATTCTATTTATGACATCATCATACATTTAGGGGCACACAGCCAAGACACGCCCGTGTGCTAGTCCGTGTCCTCCACACGATTGAGACACACAGCCGTGTCTCTACCCGTGTGTTTACTACCCGTGTGTTTATGACATCATCATACATTTCCATTCTCGTTTCTCATTATAGTCAAGTTGAATTTCTCAGAAATTTCGATAGCTATCCTACCTACCGTCAAGTCATGCTAGTGACCATTTTAAATATACACTCCCGTGAACTTCACTCTTATGGTGGGATTATCAATCTAGGTTAAATCCCTCATAACATAAATTCAAGGAGTATTGTAGGGATTACCATTACAGGCTAAATCCATTACACTGACAATTACTCAGATACGCTCAGATCTAAAATGCCAGTCTAGGCTAATTTTAGTCCTTAATCGTATTACCCATCCGGGCTAATCCACAATGCTCATATATTTATTGGGAGGTTCGATAACTTAAGTAACACCCGTCCGGGCTGGATCCTTACTATACTGAGATCATCGGATTACCCGTCCAGGCTAAATCCCTTTCTGCAACACATGTAGGATCTCATGTCATGTAAACAAGAATTTGCCCATCGAATCTCCCTTTTTCATTCAACCGGGACAATTGTCATCTTTTTCATTTCACATTACCACATTTCATGGATTGTCATGAAATCAATATCCAAATTAACATACATTTAAGAATATGCATTTTCAAATATATTTAAAGTTTACTTCGAGTTACACGAACTTACCAGGTAATTACTTCAGTTTCGTATTTCGGTTATTCCGAAACCTTGCATTTTCCACGGTTGACCTCCGGAATTGGTTCCCCGGGGTCTCTATCAGTAAAAATAAATTATTAATACCTCATACTATTCATTTCGGACCTAAATTTTACCCTTGGGTAAAATGACCATTTTGCCCCTAACATTTCACATTTTTACAAATTAGTCCCTAGGCTCGTATAAATGGAATGCATGAAATTCCTTGGTTACCCATACCTAGCTGAATGTATCCTAAGCTAATACCAGCCCATATTTTCCTCTATTTCACATTTCATACCACATATTTTATACTTTTTACAAAATGGTCCGTTAAGCCATTTCCATGAAAACCTACTTAGTAAAAGTTGTTTACCATTCTTTAAACTCTCATATTCCTCTATAAATCATCAAAACACAAGCATCTCATGCATGGGTAAATTTCCAAACATTAACCCTAGCTTGAGATATGGGTAGAAATGGATAGAACATGTTACGAAGATCTCAAATTTACAAAGAACATTAAAAATTGGGGTGGGGGCACTTACTATTGAGCTTGAAATGTTGAAAACACTAGCTTATGGAGCTCTAGGAATCTCGACATCTATGGGGAAGAAGATGGTTGATTTTGGCTTTCTTTTCCCCTTTTTATTAAGTTTATTACCAAATGACCAAAATGCCCCTCCTTACAAAACTTCCAAATTTTTCTATGCATGCCCATTTTTGTCTAAAAACTTAGAAATTGGGAAAATTTCTATTTAATCCTTCTAATTTATAATTCAAAGCAATTTCATGCAGATTGCTTCTAGAACCCAAGTTTTACAATTTCTTCAATTTGGTTCATAATCTCCAATTGGACACCTTATACTCAGAATTTCTTCATGAAACTTTAACACATACTTATTTTCCTATCCTAGAACTCATAATAGTCATAAAAAAATTTTAACATCGGATTTGTGGTCCTGAAACCACTATTCTGATTAGGCCTTATTTCAGGATGTTGATTTCTCAAGGTTTCTTCGGGCTCCCATGTAGCCTCCTCTATCCCATGCCTATGCCATAACACTTTTACTAAGGCGCTTTCTTGTTTCTCAACTGTTTGACTTCCCGATCCAATATCTTGATCGACTCTTCGCCATAAGTCATGTTCGGTTGAATCTTAACTTCTATAGGTGATATCACATGTGAGGGGTCTGATCTATAACGGTGCAACACAGACACGTGGAATACGTCATGGATATTTTCAAATTCAGGTGGTAAAGCCAACCGATAAGCTACCAGTCCTATCCTTTCGGTGATCTCGTAAGGTCCTATGGAATGAGGACTTAACTTGCCCTTCCTGCCGATTCTTAGAACCTTTTTCCATGGGGATGCTTTCAAAAATACCTTATCACCCACTTGAAACTCAATTTCTTTCCCTTTCAAATCTGAATAAGACTTTTGTCTATCCGATGCCGCTTTTGAACAATCTTTAATTACTTTCACTTTGTCCTCGATTTCCTTAACCAATTCAACCCTGTGTAATTTATTTTCCTTGAGTTCTATCCAATACAAAGGAGTTCGACACTTCCAGCCATACAACACTTCATAGGGTGCCATTTTTAAACTCATCTGAAAACTATTATTATAGGCAAACTCAACCAAAGGTAAGTATTTTTCCCAACTACCTTGGAATTCTAGAACACAACATCTCAACATGTTTTCCAAGGTTTGAATCACTCTCTTAGATTGGCCATCAGTTTGTGGGTGGAAAGCAGTATTAAAAATCAACCTCGTGCCTAAGGCTTCTTGCAACCTTTTTAAAATTATGAGGTAAACCTCGGATCTCTATCCGATATGATCGATAAGGGTACTCCGTGAAGTCTCACAATTTCAGAAATATATAGATTAGCCAGTTTATCAAGTGAGTAGTCAATACGTATCGAGATAAAATAAGCCGACTTCGTCAATTGATCAACAACGACCCACACCGCATCTTTCTTACTCGGTCGAAAAGGTAAGCCTAATACAAAATCCATGGTAATTCGATCCCATTTCCACTCAAGAACCACGATAGGCTGTAGTAGTCCTGAAGGCACTTGGTGTTCATCTTTTACTTGTGGACAAATTAAGCATCTTGCAACAAATTTGGAAATATCTCTTTTCATACCGTCCCACTAATATATTTTCTTCAAGTCATTGTACAATTTAGTACTACCAGGGTGTACTGCCAGACGACCATTATGTACCTTATTCAAAATCTTATCAATCAATTTGGAGTCTTTAGAAACACAAATTCTATCTCGGAACATCAAGCAACCATCAGAATCAACCTGAAAATCAGATTCAGAACCTGACTCACACTGAGTTCTCTTGGCTTGCAATTCATAATCGTTACTCAGACCTTCACAAATTTCTTGAGGGAACATCGGCCTAGTTCTCAACTCCACTACGACAGTACCATCGTCTGATAAGGCTAACCGAGCATTCATAGCTCTCAAAGAAAACAAGGATTTTTTACTTAGGGCATCGGCGACCACATTCGCCTTTCCCGGATGATAGTCAATTATTAACTCATAATTTTTTATCAATTCTAACCATCTCCATTGCCTAGGATTTAAATCCTTTTGGGTCATCAGGTATTTCAAACTCTTGTGATTGGTGAATATTCGGCAAGTCTCACCATAAAAATGGTGTCTCCAAATCTTTAATGCAAACACAATGGCAGCTAGCTCTAAATCATGTGTCGGGTAATTTTTCTCATGCGGTTTCAACTGTCTGGATGCATAGGCCATCACTCTGCCTTCTTGCATAAGCACACATCCCAAACCATTCAAGGATGCATCACTAAAGATCATGAACTCCTTTCCCGGCTCAGGTTGAACTAACATTGGAGCTTCAGTCAACAACGCCTTCAGTTTCTTAAAACTCTATTGGCACTTCTCTGTCCATTCGAACTTAACATCCTTTTGTAACAACCTCGTCATTAGAGTGGCAATCATCGAAAATCCTTTAACAAATCGTCTGTAATAACCGGCCAAGCCTAAAAAGCTTCTGACCTCTGTCACATTCTTCGGCGATTTCCAGTCAACAATGGCTGAAATCTTACTTGGGTCAACTCTAATACCGTCTCCAGAAACAATAGTCCTAAAAACCTGACTTCACGAAGCCAAAATTCGCTTTTACTGAACTTGGCATACAACTGTTTGTCCCTCAAAGTCTGCAAAACAGTTTTCAATTGCCCGGCACGCTCTGCCTCATCTCTTGAATAAATCAAAATATCATCGATGAACACCACGACAAATTTATCCAAATAAGGTTGAAATATTCTATTCATTAAATCCATAAACAAGGCAGGAGCATTTGTTAACCCAAATGGCATAATGAGGAATTCATAATGGCCATTCCTCGTTCTAAAAGCAGTCTTAGGCACATCTGATTCTTTAACCCGCAACTGATAGTAGCCGGACCTCAAATTTATCTTTGAAAATACTGTGGCTTCCTTCAATTGATCAAATAGATCATCAATCCTTGGCAAAGGATACTTGCTCTTTATTGTCACCTTGTTGAGCTGTCGATAATCTATACATAGTCTCATCAAACCATCTTTCTTTTTCACAAATAACACAGGAGCACCCCAAGGTGAAAAGCTCAGTCTCGTGAAACCCTTATCAGTTAACTCCTGTAACTAAACCTTCAACTCTTTTATTTCTATTGGGACCATCCTATACGGGGCAATCGAAATAGGCGCAGTACTAGGAGTCAAATCAATGCCAAACTCTACTTCCTTAATAGGAGGTAACCCCGATAATTCTTCCAGAAACACATCCAAATATTCACGTACTACTGGTACCGACTCAATCCTTAACTCAGACTCTTTAGTGTTCAGCACAAAGGCGAGGTAAGCTTCGTACCCTTTTCTTATACATCTCCGAGCAGACATGGAAGAAATCACTGCAGGCATGCCATTTAATTCATCTAGTTCAACCCGAAGAACATTACCGTTCTCACATTTCAGTTCGATAAACTTTCTTCCACAATTCACTACCACATCATGAGTGGTTAACCAGTCCATACCAAGAATTACATCAAATTCATCGAATGGTAATAACATAAGATTAGCCGAGAAACAATGACCTTTAATCATTAAGGGGAAATTTTTACACACTTTATCAACTAACACATACTTGCCTAATAGGTTTGACACCTTTACTATGAATTCAGTATGTTCAACAAACAAGTTCATACCAGACACCAACTTCATGCAAATATATGAATGGGTAGACCCTGGATCAATCAAAGCAACAACAGGAGTTTCATAGATAGAAAATGTACCAGTAATTACATTAGGAGATGAGGCCTCTTCTCGAGCGCGAATGGCATAGGTCCTCGTAGGTGCCCTACCCTCAAGTCTCACAGGAGACTCTTTAGGTGCACCTTTAACACTCGGTTCACTACCTAGATTCCTCTAAGGTTTTCCCTTATTAGCAGTACTATATCTGACCTTGTTCCTTGGAGATTCCTTCTTTCCGTCCTCCCGGGGAAATCCCTAACAAAGTGATTAGGGGAACCACACTTGAAACAAGTTCTATCATTCTCTTGACACTTGCCAAAGTGGCGTCTCTCACATTAGGGACATCCTGATCTATCGGGTCGACCATTCCTAACACTGGCAATTGAGGTAGTTTGAGCTTTCAAAACTGTGTATTGTTTACTCTTATTCTTGCTCGAATATCTAGCAAAGGCATTAAATCGAGTAGTAAACTCTCTCAACTTCTTAGATGATGATTGAAAAGATTTGCTCAGTTGCCTCTTCTTCAAGTCTTGAGACACCAAATCAGCTTTTCGCTTTTTTTTGGCCAATTCTTCGGCCTTGCATGCTCTTTCGACCAAGACTACACACTCTTTCAACTTAAGGATGCCTACCAATAATCGAATGTCTTCGTTCAACCCGTCCTCAAATCTTTTACACATGATAGCTTTGGTAGATACACATTCCCAAGCGTATTTGCTAAGCCTCAGAAACTTACGCTCATACTCGGTAATTGTTATTTTTCCCTATTTCAACTCGAGGAATTCCTTCCTCTTTTGATCCATAAACCTTTGACTGATATACTTCTTGTGAAATTCCTTTTGGAAAAACTCCCAAGTCACTTTTTCCCTCGGTACAACCGACATGAGGGTATTCCACCACTGGAAAACGGAATCTCTTAAAAGAGACATAACGCACTTCATGCACTCCTCCGATGTGCCTAACAACTCATCAAAGACTCGGATGGTGTTCTCGAGCCAAAACTCTGCTCTTTCCGGATCATCATCAATGTTAGCTCAGAACTCTTCAGCCCCTTGTTTTCTAACTCGATCAACCAGAAGCCTTTCCCTTCTCACCATCTCAACAACTTGGGGAGTTAGAGGGGTAGGCTGAGGAATAGGAAGGGTGGGGGAGGTTGAACACCCAGGTTTTCCCGAACAAACTTAGTGTACCAATTATTCATCATGTGGAGAAAGGCTTCTCTGCCTCCTTCTCCTCTACTAATCGTTTCGAGTCTACTATCATTTGGTATTGCTCCTTCAGCAGGAGCAGGCACGTTACTCTCTACATCGTCAGCAACTGCTCGTTTAAGATTCATTTACCATATAAAACACAATTTCAATTGTTAGGAGTTGTCACACTATCATAATACACGTATGGCATGTATAGTTAGACTTCCAAACTCGCTACGTAGTCTTAGAACTGACTAAACCATAGCTCTGATACCAATAAATATAACATCCCTTACCTGAGTCCAACATCGAGACAGGATATGAGGCTTTACCGGACTTGAACATACACTACTATGTAAAATCGGTTAAAAAATTTTTGTTCAAATTTACAATTTATTCAAGAACATGCATATCGTCTTTTATATGGGTCTCCGAGGCCCAAAACACACATCAGGGGTGGTTCTGGACTAAACTGTGAACACAAGGACACGCCCGTGTCCCTATGTAACACCCCTAACCCGTATCCGCTGCCAGAACAGGGTTTCGAAGCATTACTACCATTTGCAGATCACTAAAAAAAATTAAAATACTTACCGATTCAATGCATCATATAAAATAAATATATTACCATTCAATCAACAGTTTGGCACTTGTATAAGCATCAAACAACAACATTGTTAGTATACTTGCACATATCTCATATAAAATCAACATTGATATATCTATTTTCTCGACATATCGCACTTGAGTTTAATAATAGTCTCAATTACATAATTTCCTTGTATCAGCATATCAAAGATAATCATATATGTACATGTCATGAAACATATCATGCTCTTACCGTTTCTTCACAAGCATATATCATTCATTTCATTATATCAATATTTTATGCTTCATCATTTCCATATATTTTATGTATATTTATTTTGGTAATAGCTTATATCAAACTTAACATAAATTATATTCCATGTACTTATACTTATTTCGTTTATTCATTTTCATAATTATTTCATACAACGCTTTTGTACATATATTTCCATATGACCAGTTCTTGTAAACATTTCACACAACCATTTCATATAACCATTCATCATCTGATACATTTTACCTGAATATCAATTGTTCAACAGATGTTATAGCGTCTCCCATCCACGGTCTTATTTATCTTTGACGTGATGCCATAGTGTCTTTCAACTATGGTCTTACTCATTTTCTGTCATGTTGCCATGGTATCTTTCAACCATGGTCTTATTCTTTTCATGTCACATTGCTATGGTATCTTTCAACCATGGTCTTACACATCTCATATCAGGTTGCCATGGTATCTTTCAACCATGGTCTTACACATAGGTTGCCATGGTATCTTTCAACCATGATCTTACACATTTCATATCAGAGAGCACACTCTCGCGAACCTCATCCTTACAGTGGGATTACCAGTTCAGGCTAAATCCCCTGTAATATAAACTCATAGAGTATTGTCGGGATTACCAGTCCAGGCTAAATCCCTTGCAACGACAATTACTCTAATGAGCTTGGATCTGAATTACCAGTCTAGGCTAAATTCAGACCCTAATTCGGATTACCCATCCGGGCTAAATCCGTTTTACACATATTCTTCGGGAGGGCTATATCAGGATAGGATCACCCATCCGGGCTAGATCCCTTTTACCGTCAATTCCTTTTTAGAGATCCATCGAATTTTCCTTTCATTCAACCGGGATTTCTTCTCCTTTTATCAAATTTATCAATGTTTCATAAATTTTCATACAATGAACATTCAAATTATATTCACATAAATAACATACAATCTCAAGCATTTAAGAATATAATTCAAGTTACACGAACTTACCTCATTGCTTGTTTATGTTTATAATTTCATTAATCAGATATCATTTCTTTTCCACGATCAAGTCTCATATTTGAGTCATCCGAATCTTTATAAATAAATTTGATCATCATTTTCATTCATTTCATATTCTAATGCATTTAATTAATGCTCTAGGCAAAATTACCATTTTGCCCCTAAACTTTTAATTAATGACGATTTCATCCTTAAGGTCAGGGAAATAAAATTTTTGCAATTTAATCCTTATTTCTAGCTATTATTCTCATATATATTGATAACAATCCATGAATTCTATAAAATATCAGAATTTTTCATAATTTCAACACTTTTCAATTTAATCCCTAAAACATGTTTTCCCCCGATCTTGAACTAAATTAATAATTTCATTCAATTTTGTAATTTAAATAATAAAATAATTCATTTCATGCAATTTGGTCATTTCTGACATGTTTACAAAATTGCCCATAAATTTTTACTTTTATTCAATTTAGTCCCTGAGCCTAAAATATGCAAATTAGCCATGCTAGATGAATATTCATACATATTTTTCCTCCTCCTCCTCTCCATTCCACATACTTAATGTAGATAACACACTTGTAAGTAACATTATCCATAAATTTTATTATTTACTTTTATGAATATTCAAGCTGTCTATCTGCATCATAGTCACTAAATTATTTATATCTAGATCTATAGAACTCCAAATTAATATCCGATAATTTTTCCTGAATCTAGACTCATATATATTCTTACCATAAAAATTTTAGAATTTTTGGTTTAGCCAATAAGTACAGTTTATTCTTTCAAGTTACCCATGTTCTGCTGTCTGACAGTTCTGACCCCTCTTCACCAAAAATTAATTATCTCCTCATACAGGATTCAAATGATGTTCTTGTTGTTTCTCTTAAAAATAGACTCATTCATAATTTTATAAATATAAATTTAAGCCCCTAATTATTTTTATTCAATTTTTTTATGATTTTTCAAAGTCAGAACAGGGGAACCCGAATTCATTCTGACCTTGTCTCACAAAATTAATTATATCTCAAAATTTACAAATCCATTGCTTACACTATTTCTTCTATGAGAAACTATACTAAATAAGATTTAATTCCATATTTTTTTCATCTTCTAATTCAATTTCTACAATTTATGGTGATTTTTCAAAGTTAGTCTACTGCTGCTGTCCAAACTGTTTTTGTGCAAGCTATTAATTACCATGTTATAACACCCTTATTTTCTTTTTCTACACCATTTCTCATCACTTTCTCTTATTTTCTCTTCACTAACATATAAAAAACATAGGACCTTATGTAAGAAAACTCTACTATAACATTATTTCCATGCTTTGTCAATAATAACAAACTTAAAAACATATTGAAATCTTGATATACTTACCTTGTTCTATTGATACTAATCTTTAACTTGATTTTCTCTCTCCTCCAGCTTCTATTTCTTGAATCCAACTTGATATTCTAACTCCCCATGTTCTCCTTAACATTTTTGTCTCTTGGTAGCTATGGAAATTCATTTGATTTTTGGGTGAAAATGGTGAATTTTTGGTAAAAGGACCAAATTGTAAAGAAAGCAAAACTTTCTTTCTTCCTCTCTTTCTCTCACGTTAGTGCATGGGAAAATATGGATGAGAATTTCTCATCTTTCTTTCTTTATATACTAATAAAATAATAATAAAATATCTTATTAAATTATTAATAAAATAATATTTATCTAATTAAATAATTATAAAATATCAAAATATCTCTAGCATCATTATTACTTTCTAGATTTCTCTCTCTTCCAATTGACCATTTTGCCCTTCATTATCTTTTAAAATTCCATCCTTGAGTCATCATTTAATTTGGTAAAATTACAATTTAGTCCCTCATAGTTCTTCATCTATTCAATTTGGTCCTAATTCATCCATTTTCCTTAGTTTCTAGATCATTCTACTTTTAAATTATTTACACTATTGGTCCTTCAACTTTTTCATATTTACACTTTAACCTCAAATTATGAATATTTACTCTTGTGCAACAAAACTTTTCTCACTTTTACAATTTAGTCCTTTCTTGAATTAATATATCATAATATACTTCTTAATATTTACATAACTCAAAATTTCCCTTTTTGTCACTTTATTTCCTTATTTTACTATATCAAGGATAATATCTTACTGTAAAAATTTTCAGGGTATTACACCCTAGGCCGTGTAACTTTTTGTTTATGACATCAATAGAAATTTAATATCACACGGCCAAGCCACGCGCACGTATGCTAGGCCGTGTGGCGAATGTAATTTTCACGTTTAAGGTGCAGACTTTACACGGCCTGGGCACATGCCTATGTCCTAAGGCCGTGTCCTCCACACAGCTTAGACACACGGCTGTGTCTCCACCCGTGTGTTTACTACCATGCATACTGACTTGTAAAACTAGGGTGAAGGGGACACACGACCAAACTACACGCCCATGGAGCTGACCGTGTGTCATACACAACTTAGACACATGCCCGTGTATCTAGCCGTGTGGACAATTTTGAGGCTATTTTCCAAGCCCTCTTGTCACCCTTATCAACCTCAAAACACACTCATATGCCAATGGTGGTTAACATGGCATAAAAGGGTTACTTAGACATCTATAACTTTAACTCATGCATGATAAATTCATATCAAGTTTATCTAATTGGGACTCCTTGACTTGTTAAGTTCATTCAACACATTTCTTTACCTTTATTAATATAGTGACCATACCAATTGGCATCATTTATCCATCAAACATAAATTTCACATTTTATAAACCATTTGGCACACACGATAAAAGTAATAACACATTTCATGCATGTAACAATATTTAGGGATTTCAACACAATAATCAATATGAGCCATATTTCATGGCCATCTACAAAATGGAATAATATACCAAAAGGAGCCATCACTTTGGCTAACAAATATGACACATATAACAAAATACTAAGTCCCCTATACATGCCATACTTAAATTTAGTAAACTAATTATACCCCAAAATATTTTTTGATAGTGTGACTCAAGCTCCGATGTCCACGATCCCCGAGCTAGCTTGACAATACTAAAAGAAAATAGAAAGGAGAGAAGGGTAAGCACAGGGTTTAGTAAATTGCATGTAAATAAATAACAACATAAGTTAAGATATTCATGGATTAAACATATTATCAATTATCACCACAATATCATACTACACACACGAGCGTAGTCAAAATCAATATTAAATGTCTTTAAACATCTAGCTTATCTTACTCCTTTCCACTTATGCCAAATTTCCCATCATGAATCAAGTTCAATACTCATGAGGTTTACGTACATACCTATATCGTACATTCTTACTCTTATCACTCCACTTCTTAACCCAACATCTTGAATGGCCTGTTGAACCACCAGAATACTAAAGGACACTTGGTATTGTCATACACCAATTAAAGTACCAATGCCATGTCCCTGACATGGTCTTATATGAATCCACATATCAACGCTGATGCCATGTCCCAGACATGGTCTTATACTGGCACACATATCATCGCCGATGCCATGTCCCACATCTGGTCTTACACTGGCACATATATCATCGCCGATGCCATGTCCCACACATGGTCTTACACAGGCACATATATCATCGTCGATGCCATGTCCCAGACATAGTCTTACACAGGCACATATATTATCGTCGATGCCATGTCCCAGACATGGTCTTACACTGGCACACATATCACCACCGATGCCATGCCCCAAACATGGTGTTACATAAGAACATTTAGCACGGTGTCACGACATCCAATTCTTAAGTATTCCTTTGGGTCACCCGGGCTTCCGAGACACAAGGCTATTGCTAAACTTCCATTGGATCATCACAAGTCAATTTTATTAAAGCATACATACATGTATCATATAATGTCAAAAATTAAATACGTAATATTGGAGTTGTTGAATTACTTACACACAACTTACATCGGTGCCAAAATATGACAAATTTGTGATTTAGTCCACAACCTTGCCTTTTCCTCGGTCAAGTTCTATCCCTCATCCCTCTTGATCTATAATAGCAAATTTAGCATATTTAATACACGCATTATTCATTTCAGTCCAAAAATCACGATATGGTAAAATTACAATTTTGTCCCTAAAATTTTACAAAATTATAAAATTGCCCCTAGGCTCGTAAAATGAAAAGTACCCGTTTTTCTCATTATTCAAGCCTAACCGAATCATTTTCCCTCTTATACCAACCGAAATTTTTCTTTTATTCACACATTTACACATAGTTTCTATAACTTTTACAATTAGGTCCCTTTTATCAATTTCGCCAAAAACCACCTAGTAAAAGTTGTTTATCACACCTCAAACCTCCATATTCTTCCATTAAACATCAAAGCACAAGCATGTCATTCATGGTTATGTTTTTGAACATGAACCCTAGCTCAAATTAAAGGTAGAAATAGCTAAATCGAGCTACGAGGATTTTAAAAATATAAAGAACATTAAAAACAAGGCTAGAATGCACTTACTTTGAGCTTGAAAGGTGAAAGAAACCCTAACTATGGCTTCTTATGAAATTCGACCAAGGTGGATGAAGATGGACACAAATTTTGACTATTTTTCCCTTTTAATTCTTTTATTAACAAATGGACCAAAATGCCCTTCCATTATAACTTTACTATTTTATCCCTCCTATGTCCATTTTTGTCCATAATGACATATAATGGTCTAATTTCCAAACAAGGACTTCAAATTTCAAATCTCATCACAATTAAGCCCTTAAATCAACTAGAACACATGTTTTTCACTTACTGCAATTTAGTCTTAATAACTCAATTAGACACTTTATCGGTAAAATTTCTCATCGATATTTTCACATAGGCATGCATATATATCATAGATCATCAAATAATCATAAAATAATTATTTCTATTTCAAATTTGTGGTCTTGAAACCATTATTTTGACTAGGCCCTAATTCAGGATATTACATGTAAGACCATGTTTGAGACATGGCATTCGTACTTTATTTGATGTACGATAATCCCGAGCATCCTTTAATATTTCGGGTGGTTCTACGGGCCATTCAGCTTTTGGGTTAAGAAGTGGAGTGATATGAGTAAGAATGTAATGTACAGGTATGTACGTGAATCCCATGAGTATTGAACTCGATTCATGATGGGAAATTTAGCATGGGTAGAAAGGAGTAAGTTAAGCATGATGTTTAATGACATTTAATGTCAATTCTGACTATGTTCATGTGTGTAATATGATATTATGGTGATAACTAATAACATGTTTAATTCATGAATATCTTGACTTATGTTATTTATTATTTACATGCAACTTACTAAGCCTTATGCTTACCCTTCTCTCTTTTTCCCTTTTCTCTTAGCATCGTCAAGCTAGCTCGAAGGTCGTGGAAGTCAGAGCTCGAGTCACGCTATCAGCAAATCCTTTGGGGTATATTTGGTTTAATGCTTTTAAGTATGGCATGTATAGGGGACTTAGCATTTAGTTATATGTGTCATATTTTTTAGCCAAAGTGATGGATCCTTTTGGTGTATTATTCCATTTTGTATATGGCCATGAAACATGGCTCATTTTGTGACAGCCCTAATTTGGCCCTAGTCGGAAAGTGGTTTTGGGATCACAAAACCGAGTCCCAAAAATAATCAAATGTTATATTATGTGTTTATTTCATGTGAAAGTGCATGTGTGAAAATCCCATGCTTTGATTCTGCCATTTGTGAGTGAAATTATGAAATAGGACCTATGTGAAAATTTTTGAAAATGCTATAGGCTAATATGTAGTGGCCTAATAAATAGTAGTGCAAAATAGGAGGATTTGCATGTCAAACTCCCCATTTTATGTGTAGTGGCCGGCCATGGTGTTAATGGTAGACAACATGTGCAAATTTTTTATTGAAGTTATGGCATAAGTATGGCACAAATAATATATGTTATTTTGTGTCATAAAATGTTTAGTAATAGAATAACAAAAAGGAAGAAAAGGAAGGTTTTTGTTCATTCTTGTTCATGAAAGCTGAAAATAGAAGAGAAAGGAGAGGAAAAGAGCTCTTGAATGTTCGGTCACTTGGGGAAGAAAAATCCAAGGTAAGTTCATGGTAGTTTGCTTCTATCTTGATGTTCATGAGTTCTTCTTGATTCTACCCTAACTCATGAAGCATATTTTGATTTTTGGTTGTGTTGTGAGCATTCGGTCATGAATCAAAATGAAGGAAATGGTTGTTGTTTCATGTCCTTTTGATGAAAAATGGAAGATAGGTGAAGTTGAGCCAAGCAAATGAGCATGCATGTGCCTTAGATGCTAAGGGAAAAATCGGCTAACATGTTGTGCTTTAAAATGATGAAATGAAGATTATGCTTAAGTAAAATTATAGATATGTGATGACTGATTGGTGATATGCATGTTTAAATAACATGCATGCAAGGTATGTGTGAAAGAGTGATTTGGTAATAAATCTGTTTGGGATAGCAGCAGTAATATGATTTTGGAAAAACACCATAAATTGTGGGAGATGAGTTAGAAGCTGAATAAATTATTTAATTAAATATTAATGAGTCTAGTTTCTTATACAACAAACCGTGTAAGCAAAATAATTTCCGATAATGAGATATTTGAAGTGATGTGGGACAGGGTCAGAATGACTTCTAGATCCTCTGTTCTGTCTTTATAAAATCATTATAAATTGTACAAAAATGTTCATAAGATGAAATTTATATTATTAGTCTCTTTAATGAGTCTAGTTTCAAATTAAATAAATGAGAACATATTTTGAATTCTGTACAATGAGAAATTTGATTCGTAGTGAGGAGTGGTCAGATTAGTCAAACAGTGAAACAGGGGAAACTTTAAGAAAAATATGGTATTTATTGGCCAAACCAAAAATTCTAAAAATTTTATGTATGAAAGATATATGAGTCTATCTTTAGGGAAAATTAACGGCACTTCATTTGGAGTTCCGTAGCTCCAGTTATAAATGATTTAGTGACTATTGCTCAGGAAGACAGCTTGCAGTGAAATTATGATTATGTGGTAAACATTGACAAAATTTTGTTAATGAGTTGCTTATTGATTTCTTATAAGCTTACTATGATCAGTAGGTGTGAAACTTGAATATATATATGTATATATTATATTTTGAAAGTGATGCTCAAATAGTCGAATAATGACTAGTTTAAAATCTTTGAATTTAAGCTCAAGAGGAGGGGCAAAATTCGGATAAAGGAAAAGAGAAAGTAATCGAATAGCCGTTGTAATCGTTCGGCAACATTCAAGGTAAGTTCTTAAGTGTTTAAGCTTGATTCCTTTTTATATGCCCAAGAGTTAAATTAATATGGAAAAGGGAATGTAAATTTTATTTAGTTAATGTGCCGAATATGTAATGATTTAAGGCTATAAGCCGATTATGGCTATTATGCTTAAGTTGAATTGGATTTGGAAATTTGATGCACTAAATGAGTGTTACAATGAATAAATTGTGCCGTATATGTGCTGGTGGAGATATCACAATTTGTGATTATTAAATACCTAAAGGAAACCATGATGTGTATAAAATTATTATTATTAGTCCTTTGTGGTAGCCGAATATGGCTTGGCACTAAAGTGATTAAATGTGAACTTCGATGAGGTAAACTATTAAAAGTGTGGTGCTATAAGACTATGGGCTAATACGATATGTGGATTCGTTCCGTAAAGTAAATTATTAAGGTATGTGATATGTACTTATGCATGTTAAATCGATTGGAATTGAATCATGAATGTGAATTGCGAAGCATAGGTAAAAATGCCTATGACATATATGTGAGTAAGGGTAAAACCATTGTAAATTATCGATAAGGATGGGCTATGTGCGGAACCATCTTATAATTGCTAATTTGAAAGGTTGTGTGTGAATCAATGAGCAATATGTATATATTAGATGAATCGTGACCTTTTGGTTCTACTTGAATTAAGTTGTGCGATAAATAATTTATGTATATGACTTATAGTCGAATGGCCACTATGGGTTAAGTTTGAATGGTGAAATGGATATGTGGTATTTATGAATGACTTTTGAATCGAAATGTAAACGATGGTGTTCATATGGAGCTTATACCCGAATGTTGCAAATGACTACGAATGTGATATGTTGAATGAGATGTATTAATATATGATTAAATATGCATGATATTTGATGTGTATTTGGGTTAAATCCCGCAGGCTTCGTGGTGGTATTATATCCGGGATAAATCCCGCAGGCCTAGTGCTGGTATTATATTCGGGCCTTCGTGCCTAGTAGGCTTAGTGCCGGTGATGTGTATTCGGGCCTTCGTGCCTAGCAGGCTTAGTGCCGGTGATGTGTATTCGAGCCTTCGTGCCTAGCAGGCTTCGTGCCGGTGATGTGTATTCGGGCCTTCGTGCCTAGCAGGCTTCGTACCGGTGATGTGTATTCGGGCCTTCGTGCCTAGCAGGCGTAATGCCGGTGAAATGATATGTTATGTGAATTCGGTGTTCCTTGTAAGATAAGGCTTTAGCCGAATGTTAAAGATGAAATGATAGTGTATTGTATCATGCTTATATGGCATAATGGCAAGTATAACATGTTGGTAAAAATGCAATATGCTTTTATAATCGAATGATAAGTTTGAAATGAACGTGAGTGAAATGTTATGCATAAGCTATCAAATGCTAAGTGTGAAAATGAGATGAAAGAAAAGTGTTTGAGATGTATAATTATACACGTTCGAATGATGTTAGTACTTAATTGATATGAATATGTTATATGGAACTTGTTGACTTGATTATTCGGGCCTTTGAGCTTAGCAAACTATAATGCCGGTGAGATACTATTCGGTCCTTCGAGCCTAGCAGGCTATAATGCTGGTGAACTGATATCGGGCCTCGAGCCTAACAGGCGAAATGCCGGTGATTTGAGAAAAGTCCATGACTAAGGGACCTCGTGTTAGGCTGACAAATGAATACATTCAGTATGTTAAGTGGGCCAAGTACGCATTATGTACTCATATGTGAGTTTGATCTACAATGAATCATAATCGTGCATTGTGATACATACGTGAATAAATGTTATAAATATAACTATGATCATGATACACCAGGTCAGGGTGTGAAAGTATGTGAAAGTATTCGATTTAATTATGTTATACGAATTCAGTTTAAGTGTGATAAGAATGCTGAACGTGCATTATGTGTTTGTGTGTACTCAGCCAGATGGCAATATACCTAGAATATAGCCACTTAAGAAATTAAATAATCGAAGTATAATTGCGTTTATTTGTTTGCATTGCTTAAGACTTTCTAAGCTTATTAAAGCTTACTCCATTGTTACATTCCTCTATTTTATAGATTGTTGACTTCGGTTACCTGCTCGGGTTGGAGTTCGCCGAAGATATTATCACACTGTCGAGCTCACACTATTAGTGTAAGTAAATCCTAGTATTTCGAGTCTATGGCATGTATAGGGTTTTAATGTTGAGTATGTGATAATATAATTTAGCCAAAGGTGTTGGCTAGTGATGTTTTGGGCCTCGTAAGCCCATATATGGGACATATTGCATGTGAAAAGAAAAGTTTTAAATTGATTGAAATTTTTCGGCACTATTTTTGTGTGATTGACTGAGTTTAAGTCGGGCAAAACCTCGAACCCTGTTCCGACGAGGGATACGGGCGAGGGGTGTTACACATTTTGATTATTGGATTGAAATCCCTAAATATTGAGACATGCATGGGATGTGTTATTATTTGTGTGGTGTATGCTAAATTGGTTGCTAACAATGAATGATAAAAGGTGGAATTCATGCTTTATGGATAAATGATACCAATTAGCATAGTCATAATATAAACAAAGGTAAAGAAATGAAATGATTGAACTTGTCAAGTGGGGAGTTTTAAACCTGTATACTTTGATATGTGAATGTCATGCATGACATAAAGTTTTGGAGGTCTAAGAAACTCAACCATTGCCTAATTTATCACCATTGGTATGCAAGTGTGTTTGTGTTGTTGTGGGTGACAAGAGGGCTTAGAAATTAGTCTTCAAATTTGTCCACACGGGTAGATACACGGGCGTGTGTTTGGACAGTGTGTGACACACGGTTAGCCCCATGGTCGTGTAGTCTGGCCGTGTGCCTGTTGCACCCTAATTTCACAAGTCAGTATGCATGGTAGTAAACACATGGGTAGAGACACGGCAGTGTGTCTCAGCCGTGTGGAGGACACGGGCGTGTCCTTATGTCCACACGAGCGTGTGACCCTATTTTATGAAATTTTTTATAAAGTTTATGGCTTAGTCCTGAATCGCCCCCGATCTATGTTTTGGGCCTCATAGGCCCATATAAGGGACGACATGCATGTTCTTGGATAAATTTTAAATTTGAACAAAATTTTATGGCCCGATTTTTCATAGTAGTGTATGTTCAAGTCCGGTAATGCCTTGTATCCTGTCCCGGTGTTGGACAAGGGTAAGGGGTGTTACATTTATTGGTATCAGAGTTACGATTTAGTCAATTCTAGGACTACGTAGTGAGTGTGGAAGTCTAGCTATACATGCCATACGTATATGATGATAGTGTGACAACTTCTGACAATTTAAATTGTATTTTATATAATAAATGGATCCCGGACGAGCAAGTGCTGACGATGTAGAAAACAACGCGCATGCTCCCAAGACTACCTTTAGAATGAGGTATGGCCACTACAAATTCCTTGTTATGCCGTTTGGGTTAACGAATGCTCCTACCGTGTTTATGGATTTAATGAACCGAATATTTTGGCCATGTTTGGACAAGTTTGTTGTTGTGTTCATCGATGACATCCTGATTTATTCAAAAGATGAAGTAGAGCATGTTGAGGACTTGAGAACCGTATTGCAAACTTTGAGGGACAAACAATTGTATGCCAAGTTTAGTAAAAGTGAATTTTGGCTTCGAGAAGTTGGATTTTTAGGATACATTGTTTCAAGAGACGGTATTAGAGTTGACTCGGATAAGATTTTAGCCATTATTGATTGGAAACTGCCGAGGAATGTGACAGAGGTCAGAAGCTTTTTAGGCTTGGTAGGTTATTACAGAAGGTATGTTAAAGGGTTTTCAATGATTGCTACTCCAATTGGAAAAGGATGTTAAGTTCACATGGACGGAGAAGTGCCAACAGAGTTTTGAAAAACAGAAAGCGTTGTTGACTGAGGCTTTGGTGCTAGTCCAGCCTGAGCCGAGAAAGGAGTTTGTAATTTTTAGTGATGCATCCTTGAATGGTTTGGGGTGTGTGCTTATGCAGGAAGGCAAAGAAATAGCCTTTGCATCTAGAAAATTGAAACCACATGAGAAAAATTACCCGACACATGACTTGGAGCTGGCCGCCATTGTGTTTGCGTTGAAGATTTGGAGACACCATTTGTATGGTGACACATGCCGAATATTCACCGATCACAAGAGCTTGAAATACTTGATGACTCAAAAGGACCTAAACCTAAGGCAACAAAGATGGTTGGAGTTGATAAATTATTAAGAGTTAATAATCGACTACCATCCGGGAAAGGCGAATGTAGTCGCTGATGCCTTAAGTAGAAAATCCTTATTTGCTTTGAGAGCCATGGATGCTCAGTTGACTTTGCTAGATGATGGTACAGTCTAGCAGAATTGAGAGTTAGTCTGATATTTCTCCAAGAAATTTGTGAAGCCCAGAGAAATGACAATGAATTGTAAGCTAAGAGAACTCAATGTGAGTCAGGTTCTGAATTTGATTTTCAGGTTGATTCCTATGGTTGCTTGATGTTCCCAAATAGGATTTGTGTTCCTAAGGATACTGAGTTGATTCGTAAGATTTTGAATGAGGCACAAAATGGCCGTCTGTTAGTACACCCCGGTAGTACAAAAATGTACCATGATTTGAAGAAAATATATTGGTGGAACGGTATGAAGAGAGATATTTTTGAGTTCGTTGCAAGGTGCCTAATTTGTCAACAAGTGAAAGCTGAGCACCAAGTACCTTCAGGATTGCTACAACCTATCATGGTTCCCGAGTGGAAATGGGACCGTATTACTATAGATTTTGTAACAGGCTTACCTTTGACACCAAGTAACAAAAATACAATATGGGTTGTAGTTGATCGATTGACTAAGCTGACTCATTTTATCCTAGTACGTACCGACCACTCACTCAATAAATTGGCTGAGTTATATATTTCTGAAATTGTGAGACTTCACGGAGTACCTTTATGGATTATATCAAATAGAGATCCGAGGTTTACCTCACGGTTTTGGAAAAAGTTGCAAGAAGCCTTGGGCACGAGACTGAATTTTAGTACCGCTTTTCATCCACAAATCGACGATCAATCCGAAAGGGTGATACAAACCTTGGAAGACATGTTGAGATGTTGTGTTCTAGAATTCCAAGGTAGTTGGGAAAAATACTTACCTTTGGTTGAGTTTTCCTATAGCAATAGTTTTCAGAGGAGTTTCAAAATGGCACCTTATGAGGCATTGTATGGTCGAAAGTGTCAGACTCCCTTGTATTGGGCAAAACTCAAGGAAAATCAGATGCACGAGGTTGACTTGGTCAAGGAAACTGAGGACTAAGTAAAAGTAATTAAAGATTGTTTGAAAGTGGCATTGGATAGGCAAAAGTTTTATGTAGATTTGAAAAGAAAAGAGATTGAGTATCAAGTGGGTGATAAAGTATTTTTGAAATAATCCCATTGGAAAAAGGTTTTGAGATTTTGCAAGAAGGGCAAGTTGAGTCCTCGTTTCATAAGACCTTATGAAATCACCGAAAGGATAGGATTGGTGGCTTATCGGCTAGCTTTGCCATCCGAGTTGGAAAAGATCCATGATGTATTTCACATGTCTATGTTGCACTATTATAGATCAAACCCCTCACACGTGATTTCACCAACAGAGGTTGAGATTCAATTGGACATGACTTGTGGCGAAGAGCCGGTCAAGATTTTGGCTCAGAAAGTCAAACAGTTGAGAAACAAAAATATCGCCTTAGTGAAGGTGTTATGGCATAGGCATGGGTTAGAGGGGGCTACGTGGGAGCCCAAAGAGGCCATGAGAAATCAATAATCGCACTTGTTTACCAGTAAGATTTTCAGGGACAAAAATCCCTAAGGGGGAGAATTGTAACATCCCAAATTAGGGCCTAAACGGAATAGTGGTTTTGAAACCACAAATCTGAGGTAGAAATATTTATATCAATAAAGTTTTGAGGTCTACTGTATGATTAAATAACTCTGTGAAAATATTAATGAGAAATTTTACCAATAAGGTGTCCAATTGAATCATTAGGACTAAATTGCAATAAGTGAAAAATATATGTTCTAGTTGATTTAGGGACTTAAATGTGATGGGATTTTAAATTTGAAGTCATTATTTAGTAAATAGACCATTATATGTCATTATGGACAAAAATGTTCATAGGAGGGATAATATATCAAAGTTTTAATGGAGGGGCATTTTGGTCCATTAGTATTTAAAAGAATTAAAAGGGAAAAATATCCAAAAATTGAGTCTATCTTCTCCATCCTTGGCCAAATTTCATAAGGAGCCATAGCTAGGGTTTCTTTCATCTTTTAAGCTCAAAGTAAGTGCATCCTGGCCTCGTTTTTAATGTTCTTTGTATTTTTGAAATCCTCGTAGCTCGATTTATCTATTTATAGCCTTAATTTGAGTTAGGGCTCATTTCCAAAAATATACCCATGAATGGCATGCTTGTGTTTTGATGTCTAATGGAAGAAGATGAAGGTTTGATGTGTGATAAACAACTTTTACTATGTAGTTTTTGGTGAAATTGATAAAAAGGACCTAATTGTAAAAGTTGTAAAACTATGTGTAAATGTGTAAATGAATGAAAATTTTGGGATGGTATAAGAGAATAAATATTTGGCTAGGCTTGGGTAATGAGAAAATTGGATACTTTTCATTTTACGAGCCTAGGGGTAATTTCATAAGTACGTGAAACTTTAGGGGCAAAATTATAATTTTTCCATATTTTAATTTTTGGACTAAATCGAATTATGTGTATATTAAATGAACTAAATGTGCTATTATAGATCAAGAGGGACGAGGAATAGACCTTGACCGTGGAAAAGGCAAGGTTGTGGATTAAATCGTAAATAGTCATATTTTGTATCGAGGTAAGTTGTGTGTAAGTAATTCAACAATTTCAAATTTACGTATTTAATATTTGACATTTTATAATACATGTATGTATACTCTAATGAAATTGACTTGTGATGATATAATGGAAGTTTGATGAAAGCTTTGTATCTTGGAAGTCCCGAGTGACCCAAACGAATACTTAGGACTTGGATGTCGTAACACTGTGCTAAATGAGATTCCATGTAAGTCCATGTCTAGGACATGGCATGGCATTCGAGAAGTGTGTCTGTGTAAGACCATGTCTGGGACATGGCATCAGCGATGATATATGTGCCTGTGTAAGACCATGTTTGGGACATGGCATCAGCGATGATATATGTGCTTGTGTAAGACCATGTCTGGGACATGGCATCAGCGATGATATATGTGCCTGTGTAAGACCATGTCTGGTACATGGCATCGGTGATGATATATGTGCCATTGTAAGACCATGTCTGGGACATGGCATTAGTACTTTATTTGATGTACGATAATCCCGAGCATCCTTTAGTATTCCGGGTTGTTCAACGGGCCATTCAAGATTTTGGGTTAAGAAGTGGAGTGATATGAGTAAGAATGTAATGTACAGGTATGTACGTGAATCCCATGAGTATTGAACTTGATTCATGATGGGAAATTTAGCATGGGTAGAAAGGAGTAAGTTAAGCATGATGTTTAATGACATTTAATGTCAATTCTGACTATGTTCATGTGTGTAATATGATATTATGGTGATAACTAATAACATGTTTAATTCATGAATATCTTGACTTATGTTATTTATTATTTACATGCAACTACTAAGCCTTATGCTTACCCTTCTCTCTTTTTCCCTTTTCTCTTAGCATCGTCAAGCTAGCTCGAAGGTCGTAGAAGTCAGAGCTCGAGTCACGCTATCAGCAAATCCTTTGGGGTATATTTGGTTTAATGCTTTTAAGTATGGCATGTATAGGGGACTTAGCATTTAGTTATATGTGTCATATTTGTTAGCCAAAGTGATGGATCCTTTTGGTATATTTTTCCATTTTGTATATGGCCATGAAACATAGCTCATTTTGATTATTGGGTTGAAATCCCTAAATATTGATACATGCATGGGATGTGTTATTATTCATGTGGTGTGTGCAAAATTGGTTGCTAACAATGAATGATAAAAGGTGGAATTCATGCTTGATGGATAAATGATATCAATTAGCATAGTCATAATATAAACAAAGGTAAAGAAATTAAATGATTGAACCTGTCAAGTGGGGAGTTTTAAACCTATATACTTTGATACGTGAATGTCATGTATGACGTAAAGTTTTGAAGGTCTACGTAACCCAACCATTGCCTAATTTATCACCATTGGCATGCAAGTGTGTTTGTGTTGTTGTGGGTGAGAAGAAGGCTTGGAAAATAGCCTCGAAATTTGTCCACATGGGCATGTGTCTAGACTGTGTGTGACACACAGTTAGCCCCATAGGCGTGTAGTCTAGCCGTGCATCCCCTACACCTTAATTTCACAAGTCAGTATGCATGGTAGTAAACACACGGGCAGAGACACGGCTGTGTGTCTCAGCTGTGCGGAGGACACAGCCTTAGGACACGGAAGTGTCAATGGCACACAGGGGTGTCCTTATATCCACACGGGTATGTGACCCTATTTTATGAAATTTTTTCTAAAGTTCACGGTTTAGTACCTAATGCCCCCGATGTATGTTTTAGGCCTCATAGGCCTATATAAGGGACGACATGCATGTTCTTGGATAAATTTTAAATTTGAACGAAATTTTGTGGCCCAATTTTTCATAGTAGTGTATGTTCAAGTCTGGTAATGCCTCGTATCCTATCCCGGTGTTAGACACGGGCAAGGGGTGTTGCATATATACCTAACGTACCAGCTTTCAGTTTCTTATTTATTTGAACTTAGGCTTTTACTTCATCAAAATATACGAGTCATGCATACATAGCCCATCATCCACTCAAGATTAAGGTATGCCACACTATAAATGTCATAAGTGAATAAATCCATAAATTTATGCAAGATCTATTCTCCTTAGGTCTAGTTCGATGTACTGTTAGTCCATTCAGTCACATTTATGTCTCTATCTTCTTGGACTCATCCGCTTCGATGCCCAAGACAAGGTATCTCCTTAATTGGACTTGATAGATGACATATTAGTCTTTCAATCGATTTGCTCATTTTCGATTAGACTAAGGACATGTTTAGGTTTGTCTACTAATATAAGTTGTCTTTCTATATTACGATCTGACCACATAATTCTACTTAGTATTAGTTTAAACATTAGACAACCAATGAGCCAATATTTGCTTTTTTCTTCTATTTTACTTTGCATGCAAAAACCACATAAGGACATTATACAAAATATAATAATTTAATCCATGTATTTTTTTATTAACTAATTTGTTCAAAAAATTTACAAGTTTACAAATGAATATACTACACTTGAGGCACAGATCCAACAGTCTCTCATTTGTCCTAGTGAAGTAGATGAGTCATATTCCACATTTCCATTCTCTCCATTTGTTTCTCAAAACTCCTATCTAGTAGAGTCTTGGTAAACGGGTTTGCAAGGTTGTCCTCTAATGCGACCTTGACTACATCCACAATTTCTTCTGCAACTTCCTCCCTTATGATATCATACTTTTTATCAATATGTTTTGTCTACTTGTGGTTTCTTATTTTCTTGGTATTAGTTATTGTTGTATTGTTGTCACGATATAGTGTGATAGATTTTTCTATACCAAGAATGACTTCAAGATCTGTAAGGAACTTTCAAAGCGCTTCTTTTGTAGCCTCAGAAGTAGCCACATATTTGGCTTCCATAATGGAGTTAGTAGTATAGCTCTGCTTTACAGTTCTCCACACATTGGACCTACTGCCTAAGACAAAAACACAACCCGATGTCAATTTCCTTGAATCTCAACATGTTTGGAAGTTAGAATCAATATATCTGATATGAGTAATATCTCTTCCAAAATACATAAGCACATAATTTCTCATTTTCCATAAATACTTAAGTATATGCTTAATTGCTTGCCAATGTCTTGGTCCTAGATTTGTCTGATATCGACTTACCAACCCCACTGTGAAACAAATATTTAGACGTGTGCACAACATAACAGACATGTACTGTCGAAGCATAAGGAACCTTTCTCATCTTTTTTCTTTCTTTTGTTGTCCTAGGACAGTCCTCCAAAGAAAGATGAAATACCAATACAAAAGGTTAATTTCTCTTCTTCAAATCAGTTATTTCATAACGTTCCAATATTTTGTCTATGTATGAAGCCTGGGATAATGCTATCACTTAGTTTTTTCGATCGCTTAGGATTTGAATATCTAGAACATAATTAGCTTCTCCCATGTCCTTCATGCTAAGCTGTTGGGTTAACCACTATTTAATAGATAAAAATTCCATCATTCCTAACGAGTAGAATTTTATCGATATATAGAACATGACTGACCACCTTTCCAACCCTAATATGTTTATAAACACAAGGTTCATCTACATTTTACATAAATCCAAATATCTTGATCGCTTGATCAAATCTTTGATTCCATGAGCGGGATACTTGCTTAAGTGCATATATGGATCTACGTAGTTTGCAAACTTTATGCTCATTTCCTTTAGCTATATATCCAATGGGTTACACCATATAGATGCTCTCCTTAATATAGTCGTTTAAGAACATTGTCTTGGCATCCATTTGCCAGATATCGTAATCGAAAGCAGCCGTAATGGATAACAATATGTGGATAGACTTGAGCATGAAAACTAGAGAGAAGGTTTCCTTGTAAGCAATAGGTTTCCTTGTAATCAATACCTTGTTTTTCAGTATAACCTTTTGCTACAAGTCTAGCCTTAACTGTCGTGACGTGCATGCATCAAGTTTATAAATATTGCAAATAAAATATAAGAATAAATTGGTGTTTGCAAGTATACAAGTCAGGTTGTAATATAGATTTGTGTTTACAACAGAACATGGGGATTATTTTGAGGATCTTACCCAAAGGAGGTTTGATTAAATTAAATTGTAAAACCATCTCATATGCACAATCAAGATGCTTTGCCTTGGGATCACAAGCTTGGTCACTTCACCACTCCACTCAAGCTATTTTTTTGCAAAAATAAACACAAAGGAGTCTGAGCTTAAACAAGCTCAGTGAGTGTTCAAGATGCTACAACAACCCACAAAAGAAAGAATTAAAAGCAAGCATGCTAAACAAATTTATCACTTAGCACCTTCAAATTTCATATCATGTTGATACATTGGCAACCTGTGAATATGAAAATGTATACAAATATCTCTCATTAGATACTCAGATCTCTATCACACCATGACTCAAAAGAGCCTACATGTCCCAAGTAAGTGTAGCAGTAAACTAACACTTTCTAACACACTGCATATCCCAATGAATGGAGAAACGCTCTACATTCCCTTAACCCTCCAAACATGTCCCAATAACAAAGCATATAATTGAGTACTCAATCCTATGGCATGTCAACTATATCTAATATGTAACAACCCGTTTTTAGTCAAATCGGAACAGTGGTTTCGGGGTCACAAATTTGAGGTCAAAATATTTTTATTATTATTATTTTAATGTCTGTAGTATGATAATGTGACTGTGTGAAAGTTTCGTTTAGAAATTTTATCGTTTAAATGCTCAATTCGATAAAAAAGACTAAATCGCGTAAGGTGCAAAATTAGGGTTCTATAAGTTAAAGGTGTTCAATAGTTAAGGAATATTAAATTAGAGGTTCTTATGTTGTAAATATTCCATTATAATTATAAGTGGACATAGATGGACATCATTTGGATGATATTAATGGTTTTTTATTAAGGTTAAAATAGTAATTAACATAATAAACTTAAAATAAATAAAACAAAAGGCAAAATATGTGTCCATCTTATTCTATGCCTTGAATTGAAGATGATAATGGAAAAATTTTAGGGTTCTTATTTCGGCCAAGAAAAATTCTTGCAATTAAGTATGTGTTTTGCCCATTTTTTAACGATTTCTATGTTTTTGAGATCGTTGCAACTAGGTCTAGCTAGCCCAGTGACTATTTTGCAAAAATGTTAAAGATTTTGAAAGTTTTCATTGATGAATATGTACGATTTTAGATGATTGATGATAGATTTTGAATGGTTGTTGTTAGTTAAACAAGTTTTGTTAATTGATTTTTAGTGAAAATGCAAATTAGGGGTTAAATTGTGAAATTTGTAAATTTAGTGGTCAAAATGTGAAATAAATGAAAAATATGGGCTATTAGGGGCATAATAGTAATTCGGATAGCATGGGTCTATTGTGAATTTCATTAATTTGTGATTTTATGAAAAAAGGACTAAATTGTGAAAAATGTGAAATATGTAGGGCAAAAGTGTAAATGTGTTTTAAAGTATGTTTTGGACTAAATTGAATGAATAGATGATTGAAAAAGTCAATTTTGAATATATTAGATCAAGAAGGAAGAAATATAGACTTAGATCGAGGAAAGAATAAAGTTACAGAATAGTTGACTCGATTCGTCGTTTTAGCATCCGAGGTAAGTTCATATGTTATAGTTTCATTTCAAATGTATTCTATATGCTTTGATATAGCATAAATTGTGATTATGTGACTTCGAAAAAGTTTGGGAATGATTCGACTATGATTCGACAGTTGGAAGACCGGTTGAACTTTAGGAATAGTTTAGGATGCTAGTGACATGTCATTAGGGATACTTTGAGTTGGCTTCGGGCCATGATACTGCACTTCGGGTGTGAGATAAACCGATTTGGCTTCGGGCTATGCATATCGGCTGGTTTGGCTTCAATCCATAATATCAGTATATCAGGGATAAGTTACTTTGATTTGGCTACGAGCCATGGTATAGGTACTTATCAAGTGAGATCCTTAAGTATTCGACTTCTATTCCGAATGGTTCAATGGGTAAATGAAAGATGAGAATGTATATGAGGTTGGTACGAGATGATACATGTATGTGTATAAACTATCTTAGTGTTGAATCGAAGAAATGAGAATGGAAGTATATAGCTTTGTGAATGAGCATTTGAAAGGTTTGATAGTTAAGGAAAGCTACATATTGATGTATTCAACTTATTGACTTATGTTTATGTGATTGCATATAGTTTATTTCATACAAGCTTACTAAGCTTTATAGCTTACATTGTTTATTTTTTTTGTGTTTTATAGTGTTAACAAAGCTAGCTTATATTGGGGACCGTCAGAGATCGCATCACACTATCCACCTATCTCTCGATACCTATGAACTTGGTATTTTAAGTATATGGCATGTATAGGGATTTTTGAGTCATTTTGGTTATGTTTAGTTAATGATTTTGGTCAACTGACTTGGCTTGTAAATGTATATATTTTGGTTTGTATATATAGCCATGTGAGTTGGCTTGTATATATATAGCCATGTGAGTTGGCTTAGGATGATGAAGTTGATGATGTATAAATGTGAAAATGGCTTTTGCTTTGATTTGGTAATTAACCTATGTTGTGTGATAATTTTTGATAATAGGTATTAAGAATGTTAGATTGATGATTTGTGAATGTTGGTATGTTTGTAAAGTTAGGCCAAATTATGCATATATGAGTTTGGTCATTTTGATGTTTGAAGTAATTGATTTATGGTATATATATATATGAATGCTTTGGAAATGTGGATTGGCATGATTTGAGTAGGCAAAGTAAGTTGTTGAAACTATGTTAGATGTTGATAGTGAAATGGTACATTTTAGTCTTGGTTATGGATGATTTGGATATCTATATATGCTATGAATGTGTACCAATTGGATTGTATAGGTGTGTGCCATTTGGGGTGGCAAATTGGCTTGGTAAATAGCCTATTTTTGTCCACATGGGCAGAGACACGGGCGTGTGTCTAAGCCGTGTATGATACATGGTCAAGTACACGACCGTGTGTCCCTAGGTGTTGAATTTGAAAACAAGTAAGTATACTCCACACGGCCTCACACACGGGCGTGTGACTTGGCCGTGTGGCATAAGTCAATATACCATACAGGTTTGGCACGGTCTAGCACATGACATGGCACATGGGCGTGTGTGGCTATTTTTAGAGCATACGGGCTAGCCACACAGGCGTGTGTGTTACACGGGGTCAAACACGGGCTAGGACACGGCCATGTGCTCCCATGTCGAATGTCTACACGGCTAGGGACAAGGGTGTGTCTGGTGGCAGTGTGAAACACACAGCCTAGCCACAAGGGCGTGTGTCCCCTGTTTTGAAGAAAATTTTCTAAGTTTCGTAAAAGTTTTATAAGTCATCAGTTTAGTCTCGAACCACTCCCAAAGCATGTTTGGGGCCTCGTAGGCTAGTATTAGGGACAAATTGATTGAGATTGAATAACGAATGGTTGAATTGAGAAAATGTATGCTAAATGAATGTTTAACTGTATTGTGAGTCTGGTAATACTCTGTAACCCTATTCCGGCGATAAATATGGGTAAGGGGTGTTACATAATATTTTCAAAAGTTTACAAGGTCGATATATCCATTTCACACATTCATTTTCTGGTTTATGCACACTTACATCTATCATACTTATCATGATCACATGTTCACATAATGTGCCTCAAGTGCAAACACTTTGCTTATTGAGCACAATACACTTTCATACCAGATTTGTGTTCAAGATGTTTAGAGATATACTCAACACATATAATCATATCACACACTTAAGCATATCATAACTCATGTAAGCTTTATTTGCAAATATCAAGCTCAAGTACGAACACTTACTCTTGGGACTTAGATTGTAACATCCCGATTTTGGGCCTAGTTGGAACAATGGTTTCGGAACCACAAATCTGAGGTCGAAGAAATTATTTTTGATATTATTTTATGTGTTATAGCATGATTTTATAGATATTTGAAAAGTTTGGTGAATTAATTTTAGTAGTTGCATGCTTAATTTTGAAAAAAGGGATTAAATCCCATAAAGAGTGAAAATTATGTTCTACTAGCCAAAAGTGTTATGTAGCTAAAGAAATTATATGTGGAGGTCCTTATTGAGTAAATAGATCACTAATAATGAGTGGTGGGTGTACATGGAGACAAAAAAATTAAAATGGTCAAAGTTAGTGGCTTTAAGTAACTTAATAGGCAAAATAATAGTAAAATAAAAAGAAAAGCTATCATCTTTTTACTTCTCTTCTTCTTCACCGATTCTTACCCAATGAAATGGCCATGGAAGCTTGAAAATTTCAGCAACTTCTAACCCTCACAAGTAAGTGATTTTGATGATTTTTGTATTTTTGGAACCTTTGTAGCTTAATCTAGCTAATGAGGGGACTAATTTGCAAAATGGTTGAAAGCCTAGGGTTTTTCCATGAGAATATTCATGTATTTTTATGGAATAAAATGAATTTTGGTTGTTAAATAAACAACTTTTGTTAAATGATTTTCATGAAAACACCTAAAATAGGTCATTTTGTAAAAGTTGTAAAATAGGTGGTAAATGTGTGAAATAATGGAAAATGTAGGTTTCCCTAAGCATGAAAAAGGTTTAGCTATGCATTAGTAGTAAAGAAATTGAACATATTTCATTTTACGAGCCTAGGGGCAAAAGTGTAAATATAATAAAGTATAAGGGTAAAAATGTAATTTTATCAAAAATGTGAAATTGGGCTAATTTGAGTAGCATGATGAATAAATAAATTAAATGTGTTGTTATAGATCAAGGAAGATGAAATTCAGAATTTGATCGGGGGGAAAGCAAGATAATCGAGTAATTGACTTATTTCGTCGTTTCATACCGAGGTAAGTTCATATGTTAATAAGCATTAAACTTGATATGTTTAAATGCTTAATCGATATCATGTATTATTTCGTATGTTATTATTGGATCATGAATAATATAAAAATACGAGATCGTATTGAAAGATCAAATTAAGAGAAATGCAGGGTTTAGCATGATCGAATTATGACATGTTATGAATTGACGATAAAGACCATGGTTGGACCATGGCAATATGTGTAACTGTGTAAGACCATATCTGGGATATGGTATTGGCATGTGATCCTGTATAAGACCATGTCTGGGACATGGCATCGATATTTTTATGTGAGCCAGTGTAAGACCATGTGTGGGACATGGCATCAGCATTGTTATGTGAGCCAGTGTAAGACCGTGCCTGGGACATGGCATTGGCATTGTTATGTGAGCCAGTGTAAGACCATGTCTGGGACATGGCATCAGCATTGTTATGTGAGCCGGTGTAAGACCATGTTTGGGACATGGCATCGACATCGTTATGTGAGCCAGTGTAAGACCATGTCTGGGACATCGCATCGGCATGAGGCATCGTGTAAGACCATAGTTGGGCTATTAGCATCGATATGAGATTTCCATGTAAGACCATGTATGGGACATGGCATTGGTACAATACATAATGTACGAGTTTTCTTGAGTATCCTTGGTATCCCAAGAGGTTCAACGGGTAAATCCAAAGATTTTGTCAAAGAAATGACAAGGGATGATCATGTTGAAAAGGTACAGGTATGTATGCAAAATTCATGAGTAATGAATTCGATGTGTATGGGACATTTGGTAAGAATGTAAATGAGTAAGTCCTACCTATGAAAATGATCTTGTGATGACCTTGTGATTATAAGTCTATACTTATGATGTATAAATAGGTGGTTTGTTTGATTGGTTATCATGTGTGAAGCTTTTAGGCCAAATTAAATTGAGACATGATAAGTTTAAGTTTTGTTGTTGATGTATAGGTTAAATTGGCCAATGAATGGCATGTAAATATTTGATAATGACTAGCTATTGGAATGGCTAGTTAAGGATATGCTTTGGTGTTATGTATGATTAAATGGATGTTTATACAAAGAAATCATCAAAGAGTAAAGTTAGCAGTAAAACAGTTCTCAATAGGAGCAATTGTATAACTTTGAAAAATCACCAAAAATTGTGAAAATTGAATTAGAGGTTGAATAAGATATTAAATTAAATCTTATTGAGTCTAGTTTCACATAGAAGAAACAACGTAAGCAAAAAAATTTCATATTATGAGATGTTTGAATTTTTGTTGGACAAGGTTAGGATCAATTCAGAATCCCCTATTCTGACTTTTGAAAATCATTAAAAATAGTATAATGAGTTATAATTTATATTTTTTAAATTCTAAATGAATCTATTTTTCATGAGAATTAAATGAGAACATCATCCGAGTCCCGTACGAGAAGATAATTAATTTTTAGTGATGAAGGGTAGAAACTATCAGACAGCAGGACATGGACGACTTTAAAGAATAAAATGTACTTATTGGCTAAACAAAAAATTCTGGAAATTTTATAATAAGGAGATATGTGAGTCTAGTTTTAGGGAAAATTAGTGGAACTTAATTTGGAGTTCGTAGATCAAGATATAAATAATTTAGTGACTATAACTCACGTAGATAGCTTGATATGAAGATAAGTGAATAGTGGAACTTTGTGCAATTATGATTGCATTATCTTGAGAACATATTATGAGGATTGTTAAAAGCATGTTAATAAATTGTTTATTATTTGCATACCTACTAACTATGTTATATGCTTACTCTCTCTTCCTTTCCTTTTTCCTATAGTGTCACAAATGCTAGCTCGAGTTGGAGGTCGTTGGAGATCCTATCACACTAACAAGCTATTGATGCGTATCAATGATTTTCTATCATTTTAAGTGTATGTCATGTATAGGGATTTGGTTATTGTGTACATGATATTATGAGTTGGCCTAGAATTAGTTAAGTGTGCGTGCGGCTGCGTATGTTGAATGTGATTTATAAATAGTGTGTGAATGCCATGGTGTGGTTATTGGGATGCCTAAAAATGTCATGTTGTGTGTTGATAAACTTAGTATGGGTGTGCAAGTGTTTTTGGATGGAAAAAGGCTTGGTAAATAGCCTAACTATCATCCACACGGATGGCCACACGGGCATGTGACATGGCCCTGTGACCCTAAATGGGTGATGACATCATAAACAGAGAGTTACACGGGTGGAGGACACGGGCGTGTGTGACCACACGGCTTGCCCACACGAGCGTGTGACTCTCCAAAATATGAAAATTTTCTTAGTGCCTCAAAAGTTTCAAAAGTTCTCAGTTTAGTCTTTAACCACCTCCAATATATGTTTTGGGCCTCATAGGCCCATATAAGGGACTTCAAGATAGAAATTGAAAAGTTTTAAATTTGAACGAAATTTAATGACCTGGAAATGTTTGTATGCAAGAGTTTGAGCCCAGTAACGCCTCGTACCCTATTCCGACGATGGACGTGAGTAAGGGGTGTTACATTGATTAGGTGTTTAAACCACTTAAACCTTCTTTTAACTCACTGATTTGTGCATTGATCATAGCACACCAGACCACTCAACTTGATCAAGCCTTTCTACAAAGCCAAAGCTCAAATAAGCTTTGTTTGCCATTGTCCATTCTTATTGATGCTCTTAAATGAGTTGGCGCTTTACATACACATCAAACACAATATAAAGACATTACAAATAGTATCAAACACAACTAAATCACTCCAAAATCACAGATCAAAGCCTCTTATTCACAATACTAAGAACTTAGCTAGTTTTGTTGAAATAACGATTTCAACACTCAGGTCTCATTTCTAAGCCTTAATTTTTTTACTTTTAATTATTGTAATATTTTATTTTATTCATTTCTATTTATTTTAACTATTTAATCTAATTACAATTTCTAGTTCACTAACTCTTAGTTTTCTAACCCAATTCTACTAACTTGATTTTTAGGATATGACAACTTTGACACATCCCGAATGGCTAGGGGCAACTTCGTGTCATGCCACGCATAGGCCATGCCACGAAATAGGCATTTCGAAGCCACAACACCTAATGTTAAAGGGTCATGTCATGCCATGCATAAGCTATGGCGTGATACAAATACTTCATAACTAAAATGGAGGTTTAGGGCATTGTGTCGCGCCATGCGTAGGCTATAGCGAGACATGGCTATAATTTTCAGCCAAAATTAGGTTGTCTTAAACATAAAGCCTATTAACAATCTATTCATACACATCTGTTTTAGGCAGTAAAACATACATCTTAAACACCCAAAGAAGAGAAAACGTTATTATCTAGTCGCTGCACCTCTCCCTACGATCTAGCTTCAAATTTTCACAACCCCTGCCTTTGATTTCCATAAGCAAGTTCTGTTCCTCTTGTTTCATCATAGTTTTCTAGTTCTCATATTTTATTTTTAAATTATATTCCACATCAATTGAGGGTCGAACTTCATCGGCAACTACCCGAGGTTTTGTGTTTTAACTTTTCTATAAATCAATTTTATTGTTTGGGTTGTTGATACTTACTTGCAATTAAAAAATGGCACCAAAGAAAAACCAACGCACCTGTAACACCGCTTAGTTTTTCAAGAAGACATGGCATGAAGATTTTCTTTGGTGTAAAAAAACATATTCTTCTCTTATTTGGTAACGCATCTTTAAAGAAAATAATATGGGTTATAAAAGACAAACTACTAATCATCCACAGCCATCAATGACGAATACATATAAAAGACAAGTTTGTAAATTGCAAATCAAGGGAGTTTAGTGTAAACTTTCATAATAAGGGCAAATTTTCATTTTAAGATAGCACAATACAAATGAAGAAGTTAATAGAAAAATTTAAATACGAAACATATGTATACACCCTCTGCCAAATAGTCATGCATGATATAAAAATAAACAAGTGGCTCACTTGTAACCGCAACTCTGATGTAGTCCCCTTCAACTAATCATTCTTCTACTATCAAAATGCCTGGGAATGAAAAGTAACGGAGTAAGTTCATTTGAACTTAGTGAGTTAAAAATTAGACACAATTAATTTTATAAGAACTTCAATAATCAACAACCATCAGTACTCGTAAGGAAAAAATAACATACTGTAATAGCCCGATTTTGGGGCCAGTCTAAACAGTGGTTTTGGGACCACAAATTCGACGTAGAAAAATTTAATTTTATTAGATTTTTATGGTCTACATTTTCATGGAATGATTTCATGAAAATTTTGTTCGAAAATTTTGACATTTAGGCACTCAATTTAGTAAAAAGAACTAAATTGTAAAAAGTGCAAAAGTTGAGTTCTACATGTTAAAGGTGTCCAATTTCCATGAGATTTTAAATTAGAGGTCCTTATATGATAATTAGACCATTTGTTAAGTTAGTGGACAAAAATAGACATGGTAAAACAAAATTTTAAAGTTTGGCAAAAAGAGCATTTTGGTCATTTGGTAAATAAAAGAATAAAAAGGGAAAAAAAGCAAAAGTTGTCCATTTTCTCCAACCCTTGGCCGAAATTCTCAAGCTCTCCATAGCTAGGGTTTTTTCATCTTTCAAGCTTGATTGTAAGTACATCCTAGCCCCGTTTTTAATGTTCTTTACGTTTTTGAAGTCGTACTCACCTGATCTTTCCATTTCTACCATTGTTTTGAAGTAGAGTTCATGTTTAAAAATTTACCCCTATGTGACATGCATATGTTTTGATGTTTAATGGTAGAAAATGAAAGTTTGATGTGTAATAAACAACTTTTACTAAGTGATTTTTCATGAAAATACCTAAAAAGGACCTATTTGTAAAAAGATTTAAAATGGGTAGTAAAAATCTGATTTGATGAAAAATATGGGCTGATATGAGCATGTATATGGTTTAGCTAGGCTTGGGTAACAAAGAAATTGGATACATTTCATTTTACGAGCTTAAGGACTAATTTGTAAAAATATGAAACTTTAGGACCAAAAATGAAATTTTGCCATAATGTGATGTTTGGACTGATTTGAGTAATGTGAATATTAAATAAGTTAAATTTTCTATTATAGATCAAGAAAAATGAAGTTCGGACCTTGATAGGGGAAAGAATAATGTGTTTGATGATTAGATCCTTTTTTACTATTTTTTGTACCGAGGTAAGTTCGTATGTGAATAATGCATTATTATTTATGCTTTAATTGTATTATGATTGTATGAATTATGATTTACTCTTTGAATGAATTCGAAAAAGTTTGACAAGCGAGAAAATCCCAGTTGAACCTTAGGAATAGTTAGGATACAAATGTCATGACATTAGGGTTAGTTGAGATTACGTATAAGACCATATCTAGGATATGGCATTGATATGAGATTTTGTGTAAGACCATAGCTACGCTTTTGGCATCGATATGAGATCCCATGTAAGACCATATGTGGGATATGGCATTGGTATGGTACTATGTGAATGAGATATCCCGAGTATCCTTTAGTATTCTCAGTGGTTCAACGGGAAACTTAACGGCAATGTTTAAGTTGTGAAAGACTATGGTAAGTTGCAAGTTGGTGCAGGTATGTACGCAAAACTCATGCTTAATGAGCTTGATATGTGATGAACCCTCAGTGTGGTATGATTGAGTAAGTTATGATGTTAAGGTTTTAATAACATCTATGTTAAGTTTGATTATGAAATTTTACTATGACATTTATGCTAAATTACTTCATGTTAAATTTATGCTAAAGTGTGTATGATACCTATTATTTGCATAGGAACTTACTAAGCTTTAAAGTTTACTCCCCTTTCTTTTCCCTTGTCTTATAGCCTCACCAAGCCAGCTCAGGGGTTGAAGACAGTCGGAGATCTATTCACACTATCAAAGTATCATTTTGGGTACTTATGATTACATTATTTTGAGTTATGGCATGTATAAGGACTTGGTCATTTTGTTATGTGTCATATTCGATTTGGCCAAATGTGTTGGCTCATAATGGTTGATGATTCATTTTGTAAATGGCCATTGAAATTGGCTAATATTGATTAAGTATATATGAATATGATGATGTCTTTTATGGATATGAATTTTACATGGTTTGAAATGATAAATATGAGATGTTGTATGTGATAGAAAATAGCATGTAATTGATGTGTGGATGACTTGATTGTGGTTGAATTAGTTGTGTACATATGCTTGGATTGGTGTTGATTGTTGTTGTGTAGGATGGTGCAAGCAAAGGGTGGCAAAATGGCTTGGTAAATAGCCTTATTTTTTACTACACGGGCGTGTGTGACACACGGCTTGTCCCATTGGTGTATGATACAGTCGTGTGTCCCCTGCATTTTGAATTTTAGCTTCGAATTGGCCATACGGACAGAGACACGACCATGTGTCTCAACCATGTGAAGGATACGGCCCAGGGACATGGGCTTGGGCCTAGGGCGTGTGAAGACTGCACTTATTTTATGAAAAATTAGAAAAATTAAATCGCCCACACAGCCTAAGCACACAGACATGTGACTTGGCCATGTGACTTTTACATGTTGATGACATAATAAATAGAGAGTTACACGGGTTAGGGGCAGGGGTGTGTATGACCACATGATCTGCCAACACGGGCGTGTCCCAAAGCCATATGGGTGTGTGACCCCTGTTTTGATGGAAAATTTTATAAGTGTTGGTAACTTTTTAATGTTCTTGGTTTAGTCCCGAACCGCTTCCAATGCATGTTTTGGGCCTTGTAGGCTCATAATAGGGACTTTATGATTAAATGTAAAAAGTTTTAAATTTGGATGGAAATTTACGTCTCGATTTTGTATGTTTGCTTGTGTTTAAGTTCGATAATGCCTCGTACTGTAATAGCCCAAAATTGGGTCTAGTTGGAAAGAGGTTTCGAGACCACAAAATCTGAGATAGAAATAATTATTTTATGATTATTTTGAAGTCTATGAAATGATTGCATAATTGTGTGAAAATTTCGTGAAGAAATTCTATGCATAAAGTGCTCAATTTGAAGTTAGGGACTAAATTGAATAAGTTGCAAAACTTGCATTCTAGCAGTTTCTAGTATGAAATTGCTTTGAAATATTAATTAGGAGGTCTTAAATAGAAATTTGACCAATTTCTAAGTGATGGACAAAAATTGGACATAGATGGAATTTTTGAAAGTTTAATAAGGAAGGGCATTTTGGTCATTTGGTAATTAAAAGAAATAAAAAAGGGAAAATAAAGCCAAAATTGACTCATCTTTTTCATGGAGGCCGAAATTATAATGGGGGAAGCCATGGCTAGGGTTTTCAAGCTTTCCAAGCTCAATAGTAAGTCCGTTATAACCCCGTTTTTCAAGTTCTTTACGTTTTTGGAATCCCGGTAATTTGATTAAGCTTATTCTAGCAATAATTTAAGCTAAGGTTCATATTTGGAAAAATACCCATAGGTGAAATGTGTTTATTTTGCTATTTTATAATAGAATATGAGGTTTTAAATTATGTTAGACAACTTGTGCTCCTCGATTTTGAGTGAAAACGAGTAAAAGGGCTTAATCGGTAAAAATACCTAATAGTCATAAGTATATGTTAGAGTGAGAATTTGATGTTGCCATAGAAGGGAAAAGTGATCAGAATGTCATAAAACATAAGAATAAGGGATGAAGTTTAATCCCCGAGCCTAGGGGCAAAAGTGTAAATATGCAAAAGTTTAGGGGCAAAAGTGTAATTTTTCTAAAGTTTGAGTTAAGGACTGTTTTGAATAGTACATTAATTAAATAAGTAAAATATGATGTTTTAGATCCCGGAAAATAAGATTTGAACCTAGAATGAGAGAAAAATCAAAAATTGGGAAAGTTGGTAAAATGGCCGTTTTAGTATCGAGGTAAGTTCATATGTATAATAAGCATTAATTTATGCATGTTTCAATGGAAAATTGATATATTTACTATGATTGCCGAGGTGTTGAAAGTATGTAAGTTGGTATGATAATAATACAGCAATAATGCTGTAATTTATATTTGAAAGTTAAATTTAGTGAATTAATTGAATTGTATTAAATTAAATGATTATGGTGCCAAGTTTATGAATTGATTTAAAAATATGTCTATGGTACATGAAGTGCATTGAATTATCATACATAAATGTGATTTCTATGATTATGGATATTATGGGAAATTGTAAGTTCATATGATATTTAATAAGGCAATGTGTAATTTAATGTTATTGCCTTGATATTAAATGAGATGTAAGTTTATATGTAAGTAATACATCAATATTACTTGTATTATGATATTTTATAATAATATTGGAAATATGTTTGTGGATAATTACTTGATTGGTGAAATTGTTGGAAAAGAGAGAGAAATCCCGGTTGAACCTTCGGAAAGATTGGATGATACAGATAGTATGTAGCTAGGTCACATGTATGGTGCTGAGTGCACATCATGTGTACAAGAGAGCTACAAGACATTATGATGTAGCTAGGTCGCAT
Source organism: Gossypium hirsutum (assembly GCF_007990345.1). Taxonomy (NCBI): domain Eukaryota; kingdom Viridiplantae; phylum Streptophyta; class Magnoliopsida; order Malvales; family Malvaceae; genus Gossypium; species Gossypium hirsutum. The sequence goes on from NC_053429.1 coordinate 43,553,573, forward strand.
GGGTGATACTATGTGTACACCATGTAGACAAGAGAGCTACGGGATATATGTAGCTAGGTCGCATGCGTGGTTCCAGGTGAAGGACACCATGTAGAGAAGAGAGCTACGAGATAAATTGGCTAGGTCACATGGGTGGTACTGAGTGTTCACCATTTGTACAAGAGAGCCGAACTATATGATGGGTGGAGCTATGTGCTAAAACCACCAAGTATCGAGGATTGATCCGAAGTGTTCAACGGGAGACTCTTTATGTATTGCTTTGTGAGTTTTGTGATGAATAAGTGCAGGAACTTGGTTATGTGAATGATGTGTACATTAAGTGAACGGGATGTGGTAAGGTTATAAACAAGTAAGTTATACGTGAGGATGATTTTATGGTGACCTTGTGATCATGGGCCTATACTTGTGATGTATGAAATGTGGTGAAAATGATTTGTGATATGTATGTTAAAATGAGGTTAATACAAAGAAAGTGTGAAAGAGTGAATTAGCAATAAAACTGTTTTGGACAGTAGCAGTGACATGATTTTGAAAAATCACCAAAAATAGTAAAAATTGAATAAGAGACTTAATGAAATATAAAATTAAATCTCAATTAGTCTATTTTCATATAAAAGAAACATATCAAGCAAAGAAGTTCTATATTTTGAGATATTTATGTTTTTGTGAGACTGGTTCAGAATGATTACGTGATCCCCTGTTCTGACTTTGGAAAATCACAAAGTTTTGGATAAAAATAATTAGAGGCTTAAAATTATATTTTTAAAATCCCTAATGAGTATATTTTCAAGATAAATCAACAAGAATATTATCCGAGTTCTGTACTGTGAGATAATTAATTTTTAGTGAAGAGAGGTCAGAACTGTCAAAAAGTGAAACAGGGGAATTTTTAATGAATAAACTGTACTAATTGGCAAAACCAAAAATTATGAAAATTTTATGGTGGAAATATATGTGAGTCTAGTTTTAGGGGAAATTTACGGATCTTAATTTGGAGCTCTGTAGCTTGAATTATAAATAAATAAGTGACTATGACTTTTGTGGACAGTTTGATGTGAGCATTTATTAGTAAATTGTGAAATCGTACTTACAAGAATGCTATATACTTTAAGGATGTGGAATGGAGAGGAGGAGGAAAATAAATATATGTGGAATACATGGAAACTATGGTATATGAAATATTGATGAAATGAAATAAATGATATGTGTTTACAAGAAAACAGAAAGAGAATGATATGTATCATGACATGTATATATATATATGACTAGTCTCAATGTAATGCGTGTTGGGTATGGAGTTGAATTGAAATGTTTCATGCAAACATGTTATTTTGCGTATCTGAATTGTGGTATTTTATAAAGATATGATCTAGTTTTAAATATGAATACTTGATGATTAAGCTGAAGATATTTTGTAAGATGATAATCTTGGTATAAATATATAAGTGGTACTATAATAAACAAGGTAAAATGAGTATGAGAGACACATGTATGATGACATACAAATGCTATGATTGTGGTTTAATTGAGAATATTTAATCATTAAATGAATACCATGTTATATGCTTTTGATTTTGTATAAGTGTGTAAGAGATTAAGGTTGACCAAAGCTTGGAAAATAGCCTAGGTATATTCCACACAGGCAGAGACACGACCATGTGTCTCAGCCGTGTATGGAACATGACTTTGGGACACAGGCGTGTGGAGCCTTAAAGCATGAAATTTCCAAGATTTTCGTAAGTTCTCGGTTTAATCCCGAACTCTTTCTAAAGTATGTTTTGGGCTTCGTAGACTCAAATAAGGGACTATGTGTAAGTGAATGAACGTTTTGAAATATGAATGAAACTTTATGGCTCGTATTTTAGTTTAATATTTGTATGTTTGTCCGGTAACGCGGCCTCGGGTATGGGTAAGGGGTGTTACACGTACCCTATTCTAGAATCGAATATGAGTAACAGCTTTTACATTTAGTGCTAAGGGGTGTTACACGTACCCTATTCTAGCATCGAATATGAGTAACGGCTTTTACATTTAGTCGTATCAGAGTTACAGTTTAGTCGGTTCTTGGATTAACATAGCATGTGTAAGAGTCTAGCTATACATGCCATAAATGAACTGTGATAGTGTGATGACTCCTGACAATTTTAAATTTGTGTTTTCATATAGTAATGGATCCCAATCGACCTGAGGCTAATGAAGTAGAAAGTAATGTTATAAACCGTAAATTATACATATTTTTACCCCATGTTTAATGCATTTTATAGATGATTTCTCATTATAATTGGTGAATTCGATGCTCCTAATTCTTTAATTTCATGTTTTGTACTTAGGAGAGCACCAAGAGTCAAAAGGAGCCAAAAACGAGCCAAAAAGGGATAAAACGGACCAAATCGAGAAGATGACACGGCCTAAGCCTTGCCACACGAGTAGCTCACACGCCCGTGTTTTTCAAGGGTGTCGACCAAGGCTTTCACGATTCACACGGCCTGGCCATTGGCCCACACGGCCTGGCAATCACGTCACACGGTCGTGTCACACGGGCGTGTCCCTGTTGAGCCCAAGTTAAGTCCAATTCGAAAAAAGCCACTTTGGAGGGTTTCTAGGCATTCCAAAGCCTATAAATACGCACTAGAGGAGAAGAAAAAGGGAGATAGAGAAGAGGGGTAAGGAATTACCCTAAGGAAGCCGATTGATCCATCTCAGAAGCCGGATTCATCATCAAGACTGAAGATCTCTCCTCAATTTCCCTTTAGGAGTTTTGGGTTTTCTTTATGTTTTGTATTCTTTATTCTTCTGAGATGTTTTCTTATTTAGTTATGAACTAAATCCCCTATATACCTAAGGGGAATGAAACCTCAGATGAATCTTGTTATTATTTTCTGAATCGTATGATAAATATTTAACTTGTTCTTAATTATGTGTTCTTAATTCTTGCCTTGATATCCCAGGATACTGATTCAAGACACGCTCTTATTCAAAGGAGGAATAGACCCTGTCTAAGAGTACATTTGCCATAATTAAGCGGAGTTGATTGCGCGCTCAGAAATAGGGTGACAAAATTTTGCCAGATTAGGGTGAAACCTAATAAGGGGATCCATAGATTGAGTTAATGCAACCCTAGAGTGTTAATTAGAGAAAAGTCTCGGTTATTCAATCTAGGGATTAGACGTTATTAGTCTTGAATAGGGATAATAACATAACTTAGGGATCTCTACGGAACAAGTTGAATGAATAAATCATCCAATTTGGAGCCAGAATAACAAGTACAGTTTAGGTGGATTTTTCCTTAGGTATTGTCTCAAGTCAATCGGTTTTCCCAAAAGCAATTCCCTAATTCTTTTCTCTGTGAGTTTTTTAGTTTAAATAATTAGTTAATTAAAACAAACCCCTTTTATTCTTAGGCTAGATAATAAAAAGATAATTATTACTAGTAATTTTGGTTCTCTTGGGTACGGTATCCCGGTCTTGCCATTACTATACTATTGTTTGATAGGTGCGCTTGCCTTTTCATCGTGATAATAGTTAGTCTAGGTTTGATCTTCATTATAAATATTTATTACTTGTTACGAATCACGCGATCATAATGCGCTGGCTTCCCCTCAAAGGGCAGCGCCGTCTAATAGTAGACCCCTTACGGTTAGTCAAGGAGAATGAGGCAGGAAAGCCTTTCTCCATATAATGAATAAGTGGTATACGGAATTTGTTCGAACAAATCCGAATGCCCAACCTTTTCCATCCCCACCTATTACTCGATTGGTTCCCGTAGCCCCACAAGGTATGGACTTTGTAAGAATGAATAAGCCCCTGGTTGATAAAATCTGGAAGCATGGGACCAAGGATTTCAGAACAAATGCGGATGATGATCCCGAGAGAGCTGAATTTTGGCTCGAAAAATCCACCAAGGTATTCGATAAATTTTCTTGCACACTAGTGTTTAAAGTGTGCTATCTCTCTTCTGAGAGATTCTGCATACCATTGATGGAATACACTTGTATCTGTGGTTCTGAGAGAAAGAGTAACATGGGACTTCTTTCAATAGGAGTTTCGAAAGAAGTATATTAGCCAACGGTTCATCGATCAGAAACGTAAAGAATTTCTTAAGCTGAAATAGGGTCGTATGACCGTAACAGAGTATGAGCGAGAATTTGTCAGACTAAGTAAGTATGCTCGGGAGTGTGTTTCCACCGAGGCCATTATCTGCAAGAGATTTGAGGATGGATTGAATAAAGACATTCATGTGTTAGCCGGGATCTTAGACCTAAAAAAGCTTGTGGTGTTGGTTGAATGGGCTTGTAAGGCCGAAGAATTGAACAAAGAGAAGAGGAAAGCTAATCTTGAAGCTAGAGACTTGAGGAAGACACCGATGAGTAAGTCGTTTCCATCTAGTCCAAGAATTCTAAAGAAATGTATTCTAGTTCCAATTTTTCAGCGAGGTATTCACACAGAGATTGTGGGAAATAACATTCGAGTTTTAAATCTCAAGCCACCTCAATGGTGAGTGTGGGCAATGTAAAGTCTAACGGACCCGAATGTTAGCAGTATGGAAAACGTCATCTCGACGAATTTAAAAAGGATGACAGGGCTTGTTTTAAGTGTGGTTCTCAAGATCATTTTATCAGAGATTGCCCGGAGATGGCAGAGAAAGAGAAGTTCCAAAGTGCAAGGCCTAGTAATACTGCTTTTAGAGTAAGACCTCCGAGGAATACTAGAAATAGAGCTAGTAGTAGAGGTATGATTAAAGATACAGCCATGAAATTGGAAGTGAGATCACCGGCGAGAGCTTATGCCATCCGTGCTCGTGAAGAAGTGACGTCTCCCAATGTTATTACTAGTACTTTTTCTCTTTATGATACTGATGTTATTGCATTGCTTGACCCTAGATCTACTCATTTGTATGTTTGTATGAATTTGGTAAATAATAAGAAATTGCCTGTTGAGTTTACCAAATTTGTGATTATGGTGCCAAACCCTTTAGGCAAGCATATTTTAGTTGACAAAGTATGTAAGGAATGTCCTTTGATGATTAGACATTACTGTTTTCTAGCTGACTTGATGTTGTTGCCATTTGATGAGTTTGATGTTAATTTGAGAATGGATTGGCTGACTTTGCATGATGTTATAGTAAATTGCAGATAAAAAGTTATTGAATTGAAATGTGAAAATGGTGAAATTCTTCGGGTTGAATCAAATGAGTCAGATAGATTGCCTGTGGTGATTTTTTCGATGTCAGCTCAGAAATGTATAAGAAAAGGCTGTGAATTAGTGCCTTTAGTTTGTGAATATCCGGATGTGTTCCCGGAAGAGTTTCCCAGGTTACCTCCAGTTAGAGAAGTTGAGTTTGGCATTGAGTTAGTTCCTGGTACTTCATTGATATCGATTGCTTCGTATAGGATGGCTCTGACTGAATTAAAAGAATTGAAAGCTCAATTGCAAGAATTGATAGATAAGGGATTCGTGAGACTGAGTTATTCCCCTTGGGGTGCTCCATTGTTATTTGTAAAGAAGAAAGATGGATCCATAAGATTGTGCATTGATTACCGACAGCTCAACAAGGTTACCATAAAGAATAAGTATCCTTTACCAAGGATTGATGACTTGTTTGACCATTTGAGAGGAGCAACCGTGTTTTCAAAGATTGATTTGAGATCTGGCTACTATCAGTTACGAGTTAAAGAGTCAGATGTGCTGAAAATTGCTTTCAAAATAAGGTACAGGCACTATGAATTTCTATTATGCCATTTGGATTAACTAATGCCCCTTCCATTTTCATGGACTTGATGAACTGAATTTTTTGACCATATTTGGATAAGTTTGTAGTTGTTTTTATTGATGACATACTAATTAATTCTCGTGATGAGACTGAGCATGCCAAGCACTTGAGAACTGTTTTACAAATTTTGAGAGATAAACAGTTGTATGCTAAGTTCAGTAAAAGTGATTTTTGGCTCAAAGAAGTTGGATTTTTGGGCCATATTGTCTCAGGTGATGGTATTCGAGTTGATCCGAGTAAGATTTCTGCTATTGTTGAGTAGAAACCACCAAAGAATGTATCTAAGGTTAGAAGCTTTTCAGGATTAGTCGGTTATTATAGACGGTTTGTTAAAGGATTTTCTATGATTGCTACTTCTACGACGAGATTGTTGCAAAAAGATGTCAAGTTTGAATGGTCTGAAGAATGTCAGCAAAGTTTTGAGAAATTGAAACCTTTATTGACCGAGGCACCAATTTTAGTGCAACCTAAACCGGGAAAAGAATTAGTAATTTATAGCAACGCATCACTAAATGGATTAGGATGTGTGTTGATGCAAGAGGGAAAAGTAATAGCTTATTCCTTGAGACAGTTGAAACTGCATAAGAAGAATTACCCAACGCATGATTTGGAATTAGCCGCTATTGTATTTGCTTTGAAGATATGGAGACATCATTTGTACGGTGAGAAATGCCATGCTTTTACCGACCATAAGAGTTTAAAGTATTTGATGACTTATAAGGACTTGAACTTACGGCAACGAAGATGGCTCAAATTGTTGAAATATTATGAGTTAGTGATTGACTATCACCCGGGTGAAGCGAATGTAGTCGTAGAGGCCTTGAGTAGGAAGGCTTTGTTTGCCTTGAGGGCATTGAACACTAGATTGATTTTATCCGATGAAGGTTCTATTCTAGCAGAGTTGAGAGCTAAGTCGATGTTTATTCAGTAGATTTGTGAAACCCAGAAATGTGACAATGATTTGCAAGCCAAAAGAGCTTATTGTGAATCGGTTAGTGATTCAAATTTTCATGTCGGATCCGATGATTGTTTGATGTTCCGAGGTAGAATTTGTGTACCGAAAAATGATCAAATTATTTGGAAAATTCTTCATTAAGCACATAATGGCTGTTTATCTGTACATCTGGGTAGTACAAAAATGTATAATGACTTGAAGAAAATGTATTGGTGGTCGAGCATGAAAGGAGATATCTCCGAGTTTGTTTCGAGATGTCTAATTTGTCAACAAGTGAAAGCTGAAAACCAAGTACCTTCAGGTTTTTTTCAGCCAATGATGGTACCCGAGTGGAAATGGGATAAGATTACGATGGATTTTGTAACGAGTTTGCCTTTGACTCCGAAAAAGAAAGATGCCATCTGGGTTGTTGTTGATAGATTGACAAAATCGACTCACTTTATATCGGTACATACTGATTACTCGCTTGATAAGCTAGTTGAGCTGTACATTTTTGAAATTGTTAGATTGCACGGTGTAACGCCTCCTTACCCGAGACAGTCGCCAGAGTCGAGCATGAGACATTACTAAACTTATTTTAGCATTTAAACAAGTTCAAACAATTCTCGTAGTAAACTGTCCATCTGCGTCATATTCGCTAAGAAAATTATATCTTGAGTTACAAAACTCAAAATAAAATTCCATAAATTTTTACTAAAACTAGACTCATATATCTACTTACTAATTTTTTTCTAGAATTTTTGGTAGGGCCAATTAGTACAGTTTATTAGTTAAAGTCTCCCTTGTTTCAGGGTTTGGCTACTCTGACCCCTATGCACTACGAATCAAATTTCTTCCTGTACAGAGATCCCATGACCATGTAGTTTGTTTCTATTAAAACTAGACTAAATAAGGAATCCATAAATATAAAGTGTGAGTCCTAATTATTTTTACACAATTTATGATGAATTTCTAAAGTCAGAATAGGGAATCCAAAAATTACTCTGACCCTGTTTCATCAAAACATAAATATCTCATAAAATACAACTCTTTTACCTATTTTGTTTCTTCCACATGAAAATAGATTCATTAAGCTTAAATTACATATTCTATTCATAATATAATTCTATCTCTAATATTTTTAGTGATTTTTCAAACTCACGTCACTGCTGTTGTGTGATTCTGTTTTATAGCCAATTTCACCATTTTATGGATTTCCATAAATTAGTTAGCACATAAAGCATACGTGTTATCAAATATAATCTTGATTAGTCACTCCAATAGCTAATCATTCTCAAACATTTTCATGCCATCCATGAGCCATATCATAAGATTATATACACAAAATGAATATAATGCTATACATGTCATATTCCCAAAATATACAAGTCATTATACCGAAATAGTTTGTTGATAGTGTGAGCGCGCCTCCGACCGTTCCCGATCTCCTAGCCGGCTTGAAAAAACTACAAAGAATAGAGAGGAGGGAGTAATCATAATTGCTTAGTAAGTTCACATGTAAATAGCAAGGAACATAACCATGCAATAATACAAAATCCACATTTGTATAATATCACCAAAGCATTCATATCATATTTCTCATTCATGATCCTACCATATTATTGTTATATTGAAGTCTTAACCAGAGGGTTAAGTACATACCTGTACAAATTTTCTCATTTGCCACACTTACCAACATGTCACCTTCATTTTAGGTACTCATCTTATCCACTTAAGATTTACCCGTTGAACACATCGGAATATGATTCGAATACACGAATTTCATGCACATAAGTGCCATACCCGCAGCTAGACAAACTCAATAGCCTGCGGAAATTATGTAGCCAAGCTACCATGTAACCCGCCCATAAGTGAACTCGGACTCAACTCAACGAGCGCGGAACTCAAATATCTTAGTGACTTGTCACTTATATTGTAATCTATTCCCAAGGGTCAAATGGGATTTTTCCTCAATCACACATATTTGCCGTCTTCCACAGAATATCGAAACCGATACTCGGTAGCAATTCATATTTAACAAGTAGCGCACATAATTTGCATATTACTCAATAATAACCACAAAGCATAATATTTCATGATATTAATGATCATATCATATAAATAACATTAAATTACTTAAAATGACAATTATGTTACTACATTTACACTTGAAATTACCTCGGTACAAAACAAAGAAATTTTGCAATTTAGTCCACAATCTTTTCCTTTCCCCGATCAAGGTCGATTCCACGTCTTTCTTGGTCTAAAATAACACATTTAGCATATTTAATACTAACATTTGTCAAAATAGTCCTTAACTCTAACTTTTGCAAAATTACAATTTTGCCCCTAAACTTTTACATATTTACACTTTTACCCCAAAGCTCAAAAATTAATTTTTTTTCCAAAATTATTATGTCTTATTACATGTGATCATTTTTCCCTTCTATGGCAACATCAAATTCTCACTCTAACATGTAGTTATAAACATTAGGTATTTTTTCCAATTATGTCATTTTACTCGTTTTCACGTAAAATCGTTTAGCAAAAGTTGTTTAACACAATTTAAAACTTCATATTCTACCATAAACCATAAAAATAAACACATTTCACCTATGGGTCTTTTTTTCCAAATATAAACCCTAGGTTAAATTATTGCTAAAATAAGCTAAATCAAGTTACCAGGACTCCAAAAACGTAAAGAACATTAAAAACGGGGCTTGGAATCACTTACTATGGAGCTTGGAAGCTTGAAACAAACCCAAGCTATGAAGAACCCTTGAAATTTCGTCCTAATGAAGAAGATGGACATATTTTGCCATCTTTTCCTTTTTTTAATCTTTTAATTACCAAATGACTAAAATACCCTTCATTAAAAACTTTGGTTATTTCTACCTATGTATGTCCACTTTTGTCCATGAAAACCTAATCGTATAATTACCATTTAAGGACCTCTACTTCAATTATGATGTTCAATTAAATCCTTTAACATCTAAAATTCATATTTATCAACTTTTGCAATTAAGTCCTAATAGGAAAATTAGACATGCAATTCATGAAATTTTCTATCGATATTCTAACACATGCATCTAATCACTCAATAAATTATAAAAATTAATCGGAATAAATTTTTCTACTTCAGAATTGTGGTTTCAAAACCACTATTCTATTTAGGCCCTAATTCGGGATATCACAACTCTCCCCCCTTTAGGGATTTTTGTCCCCAAAAATCTTACCGGTAAACAGGTGTGGGTATTAATTTCTCATAGTTTCCTCGGGCTCCCATGTAGCCTCTTCTACTCCGTGCTTTTTCCATAATACTTTCATGAGAGTGATACTTTTATTTCTTAGTTGCTTGACTTCTCGAGCTAAAATATTAATCGGTTATTCATTGTAAGTCATATCCGGTTGTAGCTTAATTTCCTTCGGTGAAATTAAATGTGAAGGATCCGAACGATACCGACGTAACATAGATACATGGAACGCATCATGAATCTTCTCTAATTCAGGTGGTAATGCTAACCGATATGCTACCGATCCAACTCTTTCAATTATCTCATACGGTCCGATAAAACGCGGATTCAATCTGCCATTACGACCAAATCTAAGAACTTTCTTCCATGGAGACACTTTTAAAAATACCTTATCACCAACTTGAAACTCGATTTCTTTTCTTTTCAAATCCGCATAGGATTTCTGTCTATCTGAAGCAGCTTTCAAACAATCTCAAATCACTTTCACTTTTTCTTCGGTTTCTTTAATTAGATCAACTTCGTAAGTATGATTTTCTTTGAGTTCAATCCAATACAATGGCGTCCGACACTTACGATCGTACAATGCTTCATAAGGTGCCATCTTCAAACTCGTTTGATAACTATTATTGTAGGCAAATTCTACCAACGGTAAGTATCTTTCCCAACTACCTTGGAATTCCAATACACAATATCTGAGCATGTCTTCAAGAATCTGAATTACTCTGTCTAATTGTCTATCAGTCTGCGGATGGAAGGCAATCCTGAAATTTAACTTCGTACCTAATGCCTCTTGCAACTTTTGCCAAAACCGCGAGGTAAACCTCGGATCTCCATCTGAAATGATCGACAAAGGTACTCCGTGAAGTCTAACAATCTCACTGATATATAATTCAGCCAACTTATCAAGAGAATAATCAATACGTACCGGAATAAAATTTGCTGATTTAGTCAATCTATCAACTATTACCCAGATGGCATCTTTCTTCCTCGGAGTTAACAGCAACCCTGACACAAAGTCCATGGTAACTCGATCCCACTTCTACTCGGGAATCATGATAAGCTGAAGTAGACTCGAAGGCACCTGGTGTTCAGCTTTTACTTGCTGGCAAATCAAGCAACGCGATACAAACTCAGAAATATCTCTTTTCATTCCGTTCTGCCAATACATTTTTTTCAAATCAATATACATTTTTGTACTGCCCGGATGCATTGACAAACAACCACTGTGTGCTTCGTGCAAGATCTTCCGAATCAACTTATCATTCTTCGGTACACAAATCTGATCTTTAAACATCAAGCAACTATCAGAACCGATTCTGAAATCTGATCCCGTATCAGCCTCACATTGCTTTCTCTTGGCTTGCAAATCTTGGTCACTTTTCTGAGCTTCACAAATCTCTTGTAAAAACATCGGTCTTGCTCTCAACTCTACTAAAAATTGAACCATTGTCAGACACCATCAATTGAGTATTCATAGCTCTCAAAGCAAACAACGACTTTCTACTCAAAGCATCGGCAACCACATTCGCTTTCCCCAGATGGTAGTCAATCACAAGCTCATAATCTTTCAATAATTCTAGCCATCTCAGCTGTCTCAAATTCAAGTCTTTTGTAACATCAAGTACTTGAGGCTTTTGTGGTTGGTATATACTTAGCACATTTCACCATACAGATAATGTCGCCAAATCTTCAAAGCAAACACTATAGCAGCCAGTTCCAAATCATGAGTTGGATAATTCCTTTCGTGAGGTTTCAACTGCCTTAAAGCATAAGCCACAACTTTTCCTTCTTGCATAAGTACACATCCCAAGCCATTTAAAGAAGCATCACTATACACCACAAATTCTTTACCTGACTCGTGTTGTACCAACACTGGTGCCTTAGTCAGTAACTTTTTCAATTTCTCAAAGCCCTGTTGACATTCTTCCATCCACTCAAATTTAACATCCTTATGGAGTACTCTGGTCATAGGAGTAGCAATTATAGAAAATCCGTTTACAAACCGTCGATAATCACCAGCTAGACCCAAGAAACTTTTAACCTCAGTTACATTCTTCGGTAGTTTCCAATCAACAATAGTTGAAATTTTACTGGGACCAACCCGTAAACCATCACCCGAAACTATATGACCCAAGAATCCGACTTCTCGAAGCCAAAACTCACTTTTACTGAACTTAGCATACAACTGCTTATCTCTCAAAGTTTGCAAAACTATCGTCAAGTGCTCAGCATGCTCTGTCTCATCTTTTGAATAAATTAAGATATCATCAATAAATACCACAACAAACTTGTCCAAGTATGGCCGAAATTTGCAATTCATTAAATCCATAAACACGGCAGGAGCATTTGTCAAACCAAATGGCATAACTAAAAATTCATAATGGTTGTACCTTGCTCTAAAAGTAGTTTTAGGCACATCTGACTCTTTTACTCGTAATTGGTAGTACCCAGACCTCAAGTCAATCTTTGAGAACCATGTCGCTCCTTTCAACTGATCGAATAAATCTTCAATTCTCGACAATGGATACTTGTTCTTGGCTGTCACCTTATTTAACTTCCGATAGTCTACACACAATTTCATTGAACCATCCTTCTTTTTCACAAATAATACGAGAGCACCCCAAGGCGAAAAATTCGGTCTTACAAAACCTTTTTCAGTCAACTCTTGCAACTGTGACTTTAATTCTTTCAACTCTGTTGGTGCCATTCTATATGGAGCAATCGAGATCGGAGTTGTTCCTGGTATCAACTCAATACCAAATTCTACTTCTCTTATATGAGGCAAACCCGACAACTCTTCTGGAAATATATCCCCAAATTCACATACAATCGGCACTGATTCAATTTTCTTCTCAAATTCCTTTATATTCAACACATACGCCAAATAAGCTTCATAACCCTTTTTCAAATATCTCTGAGCCGACATCGAAGAAATCATACTAGGCAATGCCTTTGATTCGTCTGATTCAACCCACAAAATTTTACCATTTTCACATTTTAATTCAATAACCTTTTGTTTACAATTTACTATAGCATCATGCAATGTCAACCAATCCATACCCAAAATAATATCAAATTCGTCAAACGGAAACAACATCAAGTCGACTGGAAAATAATGACCTCTAATCATCAAAGGACATTTCTTGCATACTTTATCAACTATAACACATTTGCCTAACGGGTTTGACACTTTAATCATAAATTCTGTAGACTCAATAGGTATACTCATATTAGACACCAATTTCATGCACACATATGAATGAGTAGAACCGGGGTCAATCAAAGCAATAACATTAACATCATAAAGAGAGAAAATACCAGTGATCATATCGGGAGATGAAGCATCTTCACACGCCCTTATGGCATAAGTTCTAGCCGGAGCTCTAGCTCCAGTTTTAAACGCTGAACCTCTGACTATATTCCTGCTGCTTGCCTCATTCCCAGCATTTCTCGAAGATCTTCCTCTCGAAACTACACCACTAGGTTTTGCATTCTGAAATTTTTCTTTCTCAATTCTCTCGGTACAGCCTCTAATAAAATGATCTAGAGAACCACACTGATAACATTCATTAGTTCTACATGGACCAAGGTGACTTCTACCATATCGTTGGCACTCGGGTCGAACAAATCTTGAATTTCCCACACTAGCCACAGAAGTAGTCTGGGATTTAAAACCCGCATTTTGCTTCTTACGATTCCTATACAAATGTCCGGCCGAAACATGAGAAAAAGAGTGCATATCTCTGGATTTTCTAGATTACTGTGGAAATGCACTGCTCATCGGTCTTTTCTTCAAATTTCTAGTCTCAACCTCAGCCTTTCTCTTTTCTTTAATTAGTTCTTCAGCCTTGCAAGCCCGATCAACAAGTACTACGAACTCTTTCAACTCAAGAATTCCCAAAAATACTTTAATGTCTTCATTGAGTTCTTCTTCAAATCGTCTGCACAGTTTAGCCTCTGAAGGAATATATTCTCTAGCATACTTAATCAATCAAACGAACTCCCTTTCATACTCAGTAACTGTCATGTTGCCTTGTTTCAACTCGAGAAACTCTTTACGCTTCTGATCAAAAAATCTTTCACTGATTTATTTCTTCCGAAATTCTTTTTGAAAGAACTCCCAAGTCACTTTCTCTTTTGGTACCACTGAAATCAATGTATTCTACCAATAATAGGCTGAATCTCTCAACAAGGATATAGCACGTTTCAAGCACTCTTCAGGTGTACAAGACTATTCATCAAATACCCGAATAGAATTCTCAAGCCAAAATTCTTCTTTCTCGGCATCATCATCAACATTTGCCCTGAATTCTTCAGCCCCTTGCTTGCAACTTCTATCAACTAGGGTTCTATGAGATTTCATCAGATCCATACCTTAAGGCATCAGGGGTACTGGTTGAGGAATCAGGGGAGGTGGGGGAGGTTGTTGAGCATTTAGGTTCGTACGAACGAACTCGATGTACCATGTATTCATCATCTGGAGAAGGCTTCCTGAGCCCTTTCTCCTCCGCCGGAACAGGGTTCGAGGTGTTGCCCGACTTAAACTCAGTCAATCACACAAAAACAGTGCCGAAAAATTTCAATCAATTTAAAACTTTTCTTTTCACATGCAATCTGTCCCATATATGGGTTTACGAGGCCCAAAACATCACTAGCCAACACCTTTGGCTAAATTATAATATCACATACTCAACATTAAAACCCTATACATGCCATAGACTCAAAATACTAGGATTTACTTACACCAATAGCGTGAGCTCGACAGTGTGATAATATCTCTGGCGAACTCCAACCCGAGCAGGTAACCGAAGTCAACAATCTATAAAACAGAGGAATGTAACAACGGAGTAAGCTTTCATAAGCTTAGTAAGTCTTAAGCAATGCAAACAAATAAACGCAATTATACTTCGATTATTCAATTTCTTAAGTGGCCATATTCTAGGTATATTGCCATCTGGCCGAATACACACAAACACATAATGCACGTTCAACATTCTTATCACACTTAATCTGAATTCGTATAACATAATTAAATCGAATACTTTCACATACTTTCACACCTTGACCCAGTGTATCATGATCATAGATATAGTTATAACATTTATTCACATATGTATTACAATGCACGCTTATGATTCATTGCAGATCAAACTCACATATGAGTACGTAATGCATACTTGGCCCACTTAACGTACTGAATGTATTCATTTTTCAACCTAACACGAGGTACCTTAGTCATGGAATTTTCTTAAATCACCAACATTTTGCCTGTTAGGCTCGAGGCCCAATATCAGTTCACTGGCATTATAGCCTGCTAGGACCGAAGGCCCGAATAGTATCTCACCGGCATTATAGTTTGCTAAGCTCAAAGGCCCGAATAATCAAGTCAACAAGTTCCATATAACATATTCATATCAATTAAGTACTAACATCATTCGAACGTATATAATTATACATCTCAAACACTTTTCTTTCATCTCATTTTCACACTTAGCATTTGATAGCTTATGCATAACATTTCACTCACATTCATTTCAAACTTATCATTCGATTATAAAAGCATATTGCATTTTTACCAACATGTTATACTTGCCATTAGGCCATATAAGCATGATACAATACACTATCATTTCATCTTTAACATTCGGCTAAACCCTTATCTTACAAGGAACACCGAATTCACATAACATATCATTTCACCATCATTACGCCTGCTAGGCACGAAGGCCCGAATACACATCACCTGTGACAGCCCTAATTTGACCTTAGTCGGAAAGTGGTTTCGGGACCACAAAACCGAGTCGTAAAAATAATTAACCATTAAATTTTGTGTTTATTGTATGTGAAACAGGCATGTGTGAAAGTTTCATGCTTCAATTTTGTCATTTGTATGCGAAATTATTAAATAGGACTTATGTGAGAAAATTTAGAAATGTGTTAGGCAAATGTTGAAGTGACTTATTAATGCATGTTATAAAAATGATGGGTTTGCATGTCAAATTTCCATTTATGATAAGTAGTGGCCGGCCATGATGGGATCATATACATATAAATATGTATTAATTATTAGTTAGTAGCTTTATATTTTATAACATAAATAAATAAAAAGGAAAAGTAATTAAAATAAGGAAAGGAATGGTGAAGAAAACAAAGTATCACCTTGTTCTTCTTAGCTATACAAGAAGAAGAAAAAGAGGGGGGGCATTCGGCCTTTTGAATGAAGAGAAGGTTAGTAAATTATGTTAATTTTTTTGAAATCTTAGTTTGTTTTAGGTTAATCATCATGCTTTTTACCTAGCTTATACTAAAATTTTGAATTTAGAGGGTTGAATGGAACTTTTGGTTATGGTATATAAGAGAAGAACTTGATTTTTTTTTTACCCTTAAGTTTTGATGGAAAAAGAAACAAAAAGATTGTTGATGAAAGAAATTAATCTTGTTAAAACTTTAAACTAATAATACCCATATGTGTGATAGCCAAACATAGACTTTGTTTAAAGTCTTGATCAAAGGCCGGTTAAGTGTTTTGAAATGGATAAGCTAGGTGTTTGATTTTTTGTTTTTGGTTCGGCATAGTACATGATATTTTGCTAGTGAAGTTTTGAATAATTTAATTAATGTTAGATATATGAAAAATTCTTATCTTCGGTTTTGGACGATATATATATATATGAACAACTAACCTATTTAGCTATTGATATCTAAGGTGTTAAATAATAAAACTCTTGATGACTTGGGTTAAATAGCATTCGGCCAAAGACTATATGGGCTTGCTAATTCGGTTTAAGTGAAGAAATTATGATAGAGAGATATGACTAAATTGTGACTTATTATCGAACTTTCTTTGTGGTTGAAGGTTATTTTATAATGTGTCATAACATTTAATTAGTTAGTCGAATTGATGAGAAAAGAATTTGGAGTATTTTATGGTGTCTTAAGCATATTATCCAATTGGTAAAGTTGAGTAATGATTCATGTACGAATGCTTGCTTAGTCGTATGTTATGTTTTGTTAAACTTAGTAATAAATATATATATATCTTATAAGGCTATAATAGTAGATTTAGTGGACTTTGACAATTTAAATGATGCATTTGACTTGTGTACCGACTTAGGATGATATGTGTTTCTATATGAAGTTAGATGGTGTTGATGAAATTCGATAATGCATGATGTTTAAATAGTATTGAACAAGGTCATTGTACTTAAATTGTATGACATACATGTATTGAATGGAATTACCAAGTGAAAAATAATTAAATAAATTTATTTGTTTAAATTTAAGCTCAAGAGCTAAGGGGATCAAAATCAGATAAAGGAAAGGAGAAAGCAGTCGAGTAGTCTATCTGTAACTGCCCCAAATTATACTCGAGGTAAGTCTTTAAGTAATGGAACTTAGCTTATGATTTGATAAAGCAATTACATATATATACATATATGTGTGAATGTTAATTGGGGTTTAAATCTGAGCTTGGTCTCGAAGGGCTTTTGAGCCAGTGTCATAATCCGAGCTTGGTCTCGAAGGGCTTTTGAGCCAGTGTCATAACCGAACCTAGTTTCGAAGGGCCTTCGGGCCAATGTCATAATCCGAGCTTGGTCTCGAAGGGCTTTTTGAGTCAGCGCTAAGAATCGGGCTTGGTTCCGAAGGGCGTCTGTGACGGCATAATATTGAGTTGAAAACTCGTAAATATTCATACGAGAAATCATATAATACATGTTGAAACAATTTTAAACAAATGTGCTACTTACAGTAAGATAACTAGGTAAGTAATTTACTCTCGTTGAGAATATGATTATGTTAAATTATGACTTTGAAATTGGTGGGGATGCTTAGACCATTGTTTAAAATCATTCGAACATTTATGATTTGATTATGATGTATGAGTTCCGAATTAGAGAGTTCAACTTCACAAATGTGAGATGTAGGTGTATATGCATGAGATTGACACGGAAATGTGAGATGAACGTATTCGACTATAGAATGAATTTAGTTGGATATATATATTGCTTTCACCTTTGTGATATGAATGATAAAAGTAGTACCTTAGTTATTTTCTATTCGGCCAAAGGATGAAACAAATAAACTTTGATATTATTATGCCACTTTTTTAAATGATTTCATTACTTAAACTTACTAAGCATCGAAGTGCTTAATCTTTTGCTTTAATTCTCTGTTTTATAGATTTTGTTCGTCAGCTATCGGACTCGGGAGTGTCAAAGTCCAAGTCGTCCACACTATCTAAGCCCTTTTGGTATATTTTTTGTTGAACTTTGATAATGGCATGTATAGGGATGACTTTTGTTGTTAATTAAATACATTTTGGTAATGTATGTGTGTATAGCCATGCGAAAATGGCTCGTATAATTTGAGTATGGCATTAAAATCATTTTGTGTATATATGCATGGTCTTATGATATGGTTATTGAGTGGTATGGAAATGTTAGGTAAATGATCAGCCATTGGAATGGCTAATTATGATCATATTTGGTCCTATGTATGTCAAATTACTAGCTAATCCATGGAAACCATGAAATAGGTAAAATTTACCACAAAACATTTTTCAGACAGCAGTAGTAAAGTGAGTCTGAAAAATCACTAAAAATAGATAAAATAGAATTAAATAATGAATAAAATATGGAATCGAAGCTTGATGAGTCTATTTTCATATGGACAAAGCAAAACAGGTATATGAGCTATATTTTGTGAGATGTTTAAATTTTTGTGAAACAGGGCCAGAACGATTTCTGGATCCCCTGTTATAACTTTGGAAATTCACCATAAATTTTACAAAGATAATTATAAGTCATGATTTATATGTACAGATTCTTTATTGAGTCTAGTTTTATTAGAGACAAACGTCATAGTCATTGAAGCTCTGTACAGGGAGATATCTAATTCGTAATACACAGAGGTCAGAGTAGTCGAACCCCGAAACATGGGAGACTTTAACTAATAAACTGTACTAATTGGCCTGACCAAAAATTCTAGAAAAAATTTGTAGTTGGATATATGAGTCTAGTTTCATAAAAAATTTACAGAATTGGTTTTTGAGTTTTGGAACTCGAGATATGAATTTTAAAGTGACTGTGATGCAGTTAGCTAGCTTGTCTGGAAATTTTAAAATGAACTGTGTAAGTAAATGAATTAAGTCCGTTAACACCTCGTGTTCGACTCCGGCAACGGTCTCGGGTACGGGGTGTTACATCACCGCACGAAGCCTGCTAGGCACGAAGGCCCGAATACACAGCACCGGCACTAAGCCTGCTAGGCACGAAGGCCCGAATATAATACCAGCACTAGGCCTGCGGGATTTATCCCGGATATAATACCAGCACGAAGCCTACGGGATTTAACCCGAATACACATCAAATATCATGCATATTTAATCATATATTAATACATCTCATTCAACATATCACATTCGTAGTCATTTGCAACATTCGGGTATAAGCTCCATATGAACACCATCGTTTACATTTCGGTTCAAAAGTCATTCATAAATATCACATATCCATTTCACCATTCAAACTTAACCCATAGTGACCATTCGACTATTCAAGCATCACTTTCAAAATATAATATATACATATATATATTCGACTTTCACACCTACTGATCATAGTAAGCTTATAAGAAATCAATAAGCAACTCATTAACAAATTTTTGTCAATGTTTACCACATAATCATAATTTCACTGCAAGCTGTCTTCTTAATCAACAGTCACTAAATCATTTATAACTGGAGCTAAGAAACTCCAAATCAAGTACCGTTAATTTTCCCTGAAGATAGACTCATATATATTTCATCCATAAAATTTTCAGAATTTTTGGTTTGTCCAATAAATACCAGATTTTTCTTAAAGTTTCCCCTGTTTCACTGTTTGACTAATCTGACCACTCCTCACTACGAATCAAATTTCTCATTGTACAGAATCCAAAATATGTTCTCGTTTATTTTATTTGAAACTAGACTCATTAATGAGTCTAATAATATAAATTTCATCTTATGAACATTTTTTTACAATTTATAATGATTTTATAAAGACAGAATAGAGGATCTAGAAGTCATTCTGACCCTGTCCCACATCACTTCAAATATCTTATTATCGGAAATTCTTTTGCTTACACAGTTTGCTTTATAAGAAACTAGACTCATTAATATTTAATTATATAATTTATTCAGCTTCTAACTCATCTCCCACAATTTATGGTGATTTTCCAAAATCACGTTACTGCTGCTGTCTCAAACAGATTTATTACCAAATCACTCTTTCACACATACCTTGCATGCATGTTATTTAAACATGCATATCACCAATCAATTATCACATATCTATAATTTTACTTAAGCATAATCTTCATTTCATCATTTTAAAGTACAACATGTTAGCCGATTTTTCCCTTAGCATCTAAGGCACATGCATGCTCATTTGCTTGGCTCAACTTCACCTATCTTCCATTTTTCATCAAAAGGACATGAAACAACAACCATTTCCTTCATTTTGATTCATGACTGAATGCTCACAACACAACCAAAAATCAAAATATGTTTCATGAGTTAGCGTAGAATCAAGAAGAACTCATGAACATCAAGATAGAAGCAAACTACCATGAACTTACCTTGGATTTTTCTTCCCCAAGTGACCGAACATTCAAGAGCTCTTTTCCTCTCCTTTCTCTTCTATTTTCAGCTTTCATGAACAAGAATGAACAAAAACCTTTCTTTTCTTCCTTTTTGTTATTCTATTACTAAACATTTTATGACACAAAATAACATATATTATTTGTGCCATACTTATGCCATAACTTCAATAAAAAAATTTGCACATGTTGTCTACCATTAACACCATGGCCGGCCACTACACATAAAATGGGGAGTTTGACATGCAAATCCTCCTATTTTGCACTACTATTTATTAGGCCACTACATATTAGCCTATAGCATTTTCAAAAATTTTCACATAGGTCCTATTTCATAATTTCACTCACAAATGGCAGAATCAAAGCATGAGATTTTCACACATGCACTTTCACATGAAATAAACACATAATATAACATTTGATTATTTTTGGGACTCGGTTTTGTGATCCCGAAACCACTTTTTGACTAGGGCCAAATTAGGGCTGTCACAATGTGTTACCCTCATATGATATCCTTAATTCCTTTGAGTTAAATCCATTCAATTAATACAATCCTATTTTATCTCATTGTCACTATTTTGTCTTCTTAATGATTAATATGATCATTGTCAAAAAATGACTGTGATAAATTGCTCGTTCGAGAATAAGTAACCCGTGGCCACGTTTCATATTTACCAATCCACACAATGCCAATGAGAGGATACTGTTAACTCTTTAACTGAGCTATGATTTTCACTGTTGCTAGTAAAGCCATACTATACACAAGTCATGTATCCAACATACCAGCTATCGGCTCAATCATTTTTAGAGCATAAGCTTCCACTTATATCAAAGCACATGAGTAACATATGCATGGTCAGTGACTAACTCAAGATTTAGGTAAATCACACCATGAATGTTACAAGTGAATTAATTCACAAACGGATTTAGAATTAATTCATCTTGGGTCCAGTCCAATGTATCATTCTGTCAATGAATATATCTATGTCTTTACTCGTAGAGTCAACTGCTCCGATAGCCAAGACTAGTCATCTCCTCAATTGGAATTGTAGACAACAAAATAATCCTTTTCAGTATTTGACTTAAATGCTCACTTTAATTCTTTTATGGGATTACGGACTCGTTTAGATTATCCACTGAAGTAAGTTGTCTTTCTCACAATGTAAACGTTCTCACTATGCCACTTATTATCAGTTTGAACTTAAACAATTAATGAGCTAATATTTGATTGTCACAATTTCACTATGCATGCAAAATATGAAAGACAAAAATATAAAAGATATAATAGTGAAATGTGAAATTTATATATACATTATTCAAATACATAGAAAACAATTACATGTTTACTGCAATATGAGCACAATTAATTTTATTATAATAAACTTTGTATTTTACCCTCACAAACCCTGAAAATTAACTATTTTCAAACATATTATGGTTGCATTTGAAAAACGTAATAATAAAAAGTGTTTTACAATTTACATAAATTTTTAATATACAAAAAAATTTAATTCCACTTAATTAAGATTTTGCTATATATATTATTAAATTATATTTTAAAAATTAAAAATAAATAAATATTACATGTGAAGTTTAAAATTTCCAGCAGATACTAAATAATTGCCTACGTTATCTTAGTATTATGACTGATGAGGTATCAAAAAAAAAAAAAGTATGTCACTTATTCAACAATAACCTACTCCGTCTAATATTGTTTCCTAAATTGCTTCAATGTATTACTTTAGATAATATATATGATATATTTATAAATGTCATTGTTATATTACAAATTTATTTGTCGCTTTTTTATTGTTTCATTATAGGAAAAAACGCTTTTAAAATTAAATAATACCTTTAAAATCTATTTTGTTTTAATTTTTTTATCTATAATGTATATATAAGAGTACGAATTTGAAATTCTTTTTGAACAGATAAGAATATTCTTTATTCTCTATCGTATTACTAAATTGATATTTAAAAATAATTATAATATTTAAAATTAATTAAAAAATTGACATAAAATAGAAATTGTGATAATTATATATTTAAAAATAATTATAATTTAATAAAAATTTTGATAATTATATAATTAAAAATAAGTATAATTTAATTTACAACTAATAGTTAAAAAAGTTTGGTGTAAATAAAGTTATGCTAATTTTAAAACAAATTTATTATTTGAATAAAACTCTAAGCATAAGATATAAGAAAAAGTTGTGATAATTATAATTTAATTTAATTTAAAATTATTAATTAAAAATGATTATAATAAATTTGAAATTTTTATAAAAATGACTTTTTATTTTCAAAAAAAGTTATGCTAATATTATCTATGTAAAATAGAGTTATTAATTAAATTTTAAACATATTAATTATCACTTAATTAGTATTAGAATTATATACCAATTAAAAATTAACTTTAACTTTATAAATAACATTCAGTAGTTAGATATCTTCAATCAAGTATCATTTAAGAAAAATTATTGGTAAAAGAACAGAGTATTAAAGTAATGATTATTTGAAGAGACAAAATTGAATTATTTTGAATAATAATAATACTGGAGAAAAATATACTATTTTATTAATTAATGATGACCTAATATAATATTATGATATTGCTTTTAATTTTTTTATAAATTATTAATACGGTAAGAAACAAATATCCTTAAATTCATTCGTTTATTTATTCATTACTTGAAGTCGGATTTGTTTTATTGGAACAATTTACGAAAAAAAACTTTTGCCTCTTTTTTAATATTGTTAGGATTCTCTTTTAAAGTTTTTCAACATTTTATTTTATTTTATTATACAGATTTTCTTGCATTAGATTGGAATAAAACGACAAAGATGCTTTTAATGTATGGAAGTTTCACCCCATTTTAGCTTTTATTTTAATAAGTGGGTTAGCTTTGTCCGCATGCATGTTAATTAAGGATTAATTAATTAATTTATATCTAACATATTAATTTTATTAAATTTAAAAATCACTAATTTTAATTTTTGTATATACTATTTTAATTAATATCTTTTAACAATAAATTTGCTTTTAACTTTTAATTTTTTTTGATACATATTACATATTAAGAAGGAAATGATAATATCAAGATTTAAACTTTGATATTTGAGATGTCAATAAGGAGTTTAATCAGTACTTTCATATATTGTTGACAACAAAATTTTATTTTTTTAACAAAAAAGAAAGTATCGAAAAAAAACAATGCTTAACAATGAGATATCCTAGCGATAGCTGGAGCTCATTTGCCTTAGTGGATTAGTTGCAGAACTTTGAGTACTTCTTCGAGATTAAGTTAATTCGAATTATCGTTTCACATATAAAAAAAAATAAACTCTTGAAACACAAATAAGAGATTTTAACTACTATTCTTTTAACTTGAAATCATAATTTTCAGCGGTTGTAAATATAAAATAATCTTTTGGAAGAAGGTTTAAATTTAAGCTAAAAAATTTAAGCTAAAAACTTGGGAATGAAGCTACGTTTATTACAAGTTCAAATAGTTATAAAAGAATAAAAAAGAAAAGTCTTTTAGAATGATGTTTAGTTTAGAAGCTAAAGACTTGGGAATGAAGCTACGTTTTTTACAAGTTCCAAATGGTATGTAATGTAATGCATGACCTGAAGTAACGAATCGCGTCAGCGCTGGCGTTTATGTTTTCCAATTTCCACCACTAAACTTTGACTACGTCACATTTCACTCTTTTAAACTCAATTTAATTTAAATTTTATGCTAATTAAAATTTTTTTATTAACAAATATAAATAATATTTTTTTACCGAGTCATAATACAAACATCACATTTGAAATATACAAAGTTAATTTTTAATATAATATAAAAATTGACCTTCAAAAAAAATAAATTTTCTTAAAGGTCTAATGAGAGTTTATTTTTTTATTAAAATTTAATCTAAATTGATGAACAATTCTGAAAACAAAACTGAAATAGATAAATCAATATGTTTTACAAATAGGGTGGAAATAACTCTGTTTATACTTAGTTCGGTAAAATTATAAAATAAGGAAATTACTAATCAGCCTGAAAAAAAAAAGTATCATTCAAATGGATTTGAATATATAGACTAAAAATATGTTCTACTTTTGAAGATGTCTATTTCTTTTCTTTTTTTTCCCTATGTTTTCAAACAAAGTACAAAATGTTTGCTCTAAAATGTACCAAAATGGAATAAAAAGGGCAAATAGTACTAGGCAAAAAATAAGTTGAAAGAAAGGAAAGGAGGCCCGCAACCACGTGGTAGAAAAAAAAACAAAAAACAAAAAAAACAAAGGCAACACTGTTTTGAGTCTTTGAATTTCGAAGTTGTCGTCACATATAAATATAATCCGAGGTTGAAGTTAGTATTTGTAGTTTGATTTTTGCATTGAGACTTGAAAGAGTTTGAATTCCTGAGAGATAGAGAGAAAGCAATCTGAAACCAAAATCCAACAAACAACTGAGAAAATTCTCAACAATCTGCTTCTTTCCTGTTCTTTTTAGCCCAATTGTTTGCTTTTCATTTTTAAGGTAATATTCTCTTTATTCTCTACTGTTTACTTGCCCAGTGCTGGTTTCTCTTTTGGTTTTTGTTTTGATGCAATGGGTTCCATTAATTTGTTATTTTTCAGTCATATGTTTTTTAGAAATGTGTTTTTTTTTTTTGTTTCTCAAGCGGGGCTCTGAGAATATTGCTGTTTTTTTTAATGGTCTTGGCAGATCAAGAATCCATGTTCTAGGATGTCGATAAGGGTTTCTTTATTTGCTTTTGAATTAATGAAATGCGCTTCTTCTTATTTTCCCCTTTATTTTCATTCATCAGACAATGTGAAGAAGAGAAAAGATTTGCATTTGATTCTACTAAGATGGTAGATTTTCAAGTTAACAAGCTTTTATTTTATTTTTGCTTGGGGGGGTTATATGTTCAACAAGTGGTGTTGTTTGTGAAAATGGTTAACCATTTTGTGGATAACATGAATCATGCTGTATCTTGTTTGTTGTAACATCAATAAATTTGATATATTTACCATTTAAAACGCCTAACTGAGTTGATTTTTGTTTCAGAGAAATCAGTGTGCTTTATTGTGGGATGGGCGTTTCTTTTTCCTGCCCATTTGCTAAATGCAGTGATGTGGAGAATGGCTTAGAATCCATCACCGTGAAGTCCATTAGTTTCGGTGATGATGAAGTCAAAACACCAGTTAGATCCACCAGTTTCAGAAGTTTAGATTCCGAGCCAATGATATTTAGATCAGTAGGTTCCGGAAAGATGATACTGGAGGGGTCTGTTAGCTTTAAAGGGAGAGATTTGGGGAGAATGCTTTCATTTAAGTCTCCTTCATTGGATAAAGCTGAGAATTTGCTCATTCAAGCTGTCAGTTTAAATAGCCAACGAATGAATATTCAATCCCCAAAACCAGATGGTTTAATAGAGACTCCAAAACCATCACCCGTTTTAGATCCCAACAATCCACAACACAAGGCAGCAATAAGATTACAGAAGGTATATAAGAGCTTTCGAACAAGGAGAAAGCTAGCAGATTGTGCGGTTCTTGTTGAGCAGAGCTGGTGTGTATTATATTTGTATGTTCTATATTACCTTTCTATGCATAACTTTTTTTGTTTTTTTCTAATGCAATTATTTGTTGTAATGTAGGTGGTGGAAGCTCTTAGATTATGCTGAACTCGAGAGGAGTTCCGTCTCATTCTTTGATATGGATAAACATGAGACTGCAATTTCACGTTGGTCAAGGGCAAGAACTAGAGCTGCCAAGGTTGGAAAAGGTTTATCGAAGAACGGTAAAGCTCAAAAGCTTGCTTTGCAACACTGGCTTGAGGCAGTAAGTCACTTGCAGTAAAAATGAATTTAGTTTACAGCAGTTCTTTATTATTTATTAGTATTACTAATTCCTGTTTCATGTGTTATTCAGATTGATCCAAGGCATCGCTATGGACACAATTTACACTTCTATTATAATCAATGGCTCCATTCTCAGAGTCATGAGCCCTTCTTTTACTGGTAATTTTCTTTAACCTAGTGTTTTGGTTCATTACTAATACTTTTTCTACAAAGTGAAACTGAAAATGGATATACTTGTTTCTAAAGTACAGGCTGGACATTGGAGAAGGGAAAGAAGTAAATATAGAGAAATGTCCTAGATCCAAGCTTCAACAGCAGTGCATCAAATATCTTGGTCCGGTGGGTCTTTATTTCTTTTGTTCATCAAATTTTATCTGGGTTTATGTTCAAACCTTCACTGAAACAATTATCCTCCTTACAGATGGAAAGGAAGCCCTATGAAGTTATCGTGGTAGACGGGAAGTTTATATATAAGCAAACAGGGAAGCTTCTCCATACTATTGAAGAAACTGGCAATGCTAAGTGTATTTTTGTTCTTAGCACATCAAAGATCTTGTATGTTGGCATTAAAAGGAAGGGTACATTTCAACATTCTAGCTTCTTGGCTGGAGGTGCTATCACTGCTGCTGGAAGATTAGTTGTTGATAGCGGTGTCCTTAAGGTATAGCTATGGATAATATCTTTCATAACTTTTGTTTTTTCAGTACTCCTTTTGTTATGCCACTCTCTTAACAACACTTACTATTACTCTGTTCAACAGGCAGTTTGGCCTCACAGTGGTCATTATCGTCCTACAGAACAAAATTTTAATGATTTCATTTCATTTCTAAGGGAGAACAACATGGATCTTACAGATGTCAAGGTAAGAAATATATATATATATATGTTATATGCTTCAAGTATCATTTAATCCCCTAAAGAAAAAAGAAATGCTGACAGTGCCACTTGTTACATTCAGATGACTCCGGTGGATGAGGAAGAAACCTTGGTTGGAAAACAAAGTAGTAACCATCTTAGATGCAACTCATCTGAAGAGGACTTTAGCTTAGAGCCTGAAGAGATTAGTGTCAGAGACTCTATCAAAGAGGTCGTTGATTCAAGGGAACAACAAACTAGTGCAGCTCAACAACACCCCAAGTCAAGGAGACTCCTCAACCTTAGCAGAACCTTGACAAATCTTGAAATACTGAAAAGAACAGAATTGGTTGAGATGTCAAATGGTGACCATAGAGCTGTTGTGCCAAGTTACTATGATAATATGATAGATTCTCCTTTGAAAGATGGTTATGAGACGGAAGAGGAAGTCACTGCTTTGGAACAGGATTCAGTTGTTCCAAAAGAAAAGACCGATGAACATAATTTAGAAAACGGGGTAGAAGGCATTCCTGATGAATTGATTCTTAAAAGAGTTAACTCTAGAAAAGAAATGAAGTCCTATCAATTAGGGAAGCAGTTGTCATGCAAGTGGACTACAGGAGCAGGGCCCCGGATTGGTTATCTGAGGGACTATCCCTTGGAACTCCAATTCCAGGCTTTGGAGCATGTGAAATTGTCCCCAAGAAGTGCAAGCTATTCAAAATTGTACTTTTCTTCTGGGTCTACTAGTAGCCTCAGTCAAAAGTTTCCACACCAGCAAGTGCAAGTGAAGAAATGAGAACCCTAAGTTTACCTGTGCTCAAGAAGGGAAATTTATTACAGAGAAGTATGCATTCCAA
Source organism: Gossypium hirsutum (assembly GCF_007990345.1). Taxonomy (NCBI): domain Eukaryota; kingdom Viridiplantae; phylum Streptophyta; class Magnoliopsida; order Malvales; family Malvaceae; genus Gossypium; species Gossypium hirsutum. The sequence goes on from NC_053429.1 coordinate 43,581,755, forward strand.
ATACTACTCTCCCCATTATTAAGAGGAGCAGTTGTAGCAAACATTCAATAGCCAGACTCGAGTACATTCCCGGTTTCAATTTAGAGTGAATAGAGTTAGAAAAAGATGATATATGAATTCTTTTCAATACTAGATCCTTCTGTACAGATTTTTTGATTGGTTCATTTTGTATCAGAAGAAGACATTACAAATTGTAGGAATTCTGGGTTTAACGCCCTTTCAATACAAAAGGAAAAGAATTTACTCTGTGTTTTTTTTTTCTTTGGCAAAGTAGGTTTACAGTTATAAGTTTCTAAGGATTTTCACAGCATTTACCTGGTGTATTCCTTTATCGGTGGAAAATTAAGGGAAAAGAGGGACAAAGTTGGAGGGAACTTCACTTGCATTACTTGTTTGGAAGCGTCGTTGGAGGGAAAATATAGCTGCATTTATTCCAGAGTAGACAATTTAAAATTTAAAAACACGTGAACTTTCTTTTTTTAATCTAACTATTTTGTGCTAGGGTTTGGGGGACAATGTATAAACTGGGCAATTTTTACTTGTACTGTAATTTTTTTTTTAATTCATTTAGATATTTGAATTTGAAAATTTTGGTCTAAGTTAATATTCTCTAGCATTAGGGGTGTACAAAATTCGGGTGAAACCGAAAAAATTCGGTTAACCGACCGAATTCGGTTAATCGATCGGTTAACTGAATTAATTCGGTCGGGGGTCGATTAATAATTTTTTAATTTTTCAGTTGCGGTTAATTCGGTTCGAAACCGATCAGTTAACCGAATTTTTTCAGTTTAACCGAAAAAATTAATAAATAAAATTATAATATATAAATAGCCCACTATTCACTCAAACCCAATCCAACATAAACCCAAATACCCAATCTAATATATATTAACCCAAGTACCCAACCCAACCCAATTACCCAACTCAATCATAAAAATTACAAATAATTTAATAAATAAAAATAAAAATCTAAAACTAAAACTAAAAATAAAAATAAAAATAAAAAAACATATAATTTTATAAAAATAATTCGGTTAATTCGGTTAATTCGATTAATTTGGGTAATTCAGGTAATTCGGTTAATTCGATTAATTCGGTTAATTCGGTTAATTTTATACTTATTTTAATTAAAAATTAAAAAAATATATAATTTTCGGTTAATTCGGTTAACCGACTGAATTAACCGAAAAATTTTCGGTTCGGTTAATTTTTTTGAAAAAATTTCTGTTCGGTTAACGATTAAAAATTTTGAAAGGTCGGTTAATTCGGTTAATGTTATTTCAGGTCAGTAAACCGGTCAGTTAACCGATTGAACACCCCTATCTAGCATAGTTAGCTTTTGTATTCGCAACTACTAAAATAGCAGCATATGTCCTAAAAATTAAAAAAAAAATTTAGGATTGTTTGTTTTTTATTTGTCCAAGTTACTGTCTATTTTTAGTATTTTTATATTTTTATTAAAATAATTTTAAAAAATTTCCATTTATTAGATTTTTATTGTTTTTATAATTTTTTACAAACCCAACCCAATTACCCAACTCAATCATAAAAATTACAAATAATTTAATAAATAAAAATAAAAATCTAAAACTAAAACTAAAAATAAAAATAAAAATAAAAAAACATATAATTTTATAAAAATAATTCGGTTAATTCGGTTAATTCGATTAATTTGGGTAATTCAGGTAATTCGGTTAATTCGATTAATTCGGTTAATTCGGTTAATTTTATACTTATTTTAATTAAAAATTAAAAAAATATATAATTTTCGGTTAATTCGGTTAACCGACTGAATTAACCGAAAAATTTTCGGTTCGGTTAATTTTTTTGAAAAAATTTCTGTTCGGTTAACGATTAAAAATTTTGAAAGGTCGGTTAATTCGGTTAATGTTATTTCAGGTCAGTAAACCGGTCAGTTAACCGATTGAACACCCCTATCTAGCATAGTTAGCTTTTGTATTCGCAACTACTAAAATAGCAGCATATGTCCTAAAAATTAAAAAAAAAATTTAGGATTGTTTGTTTTTATTTGTCCAAGTTACTGTCTATTTTTAGTATTTTTATATTTTTATTAAAATAATTTTAAAAAATTTCCATTTATTAGATTTTTATTGTTTTTATAATTTTTTAGATTTTTTTTATTTTTTTTATTTTCATATAATACTTGGCACATGTCCTAATTTTAAGTTGTCACATGGTGTTGTGTTATTGGCTGTTAGTGTCAAATGGAAAACAATTGAAGGAATTAATTAGGTATGTAAAAAAATACAATTTGATTAATGATTTCAATTAGAATACTTTTTTAGGTACCTAATTAACTCAGTCAAATTTGTTATGATTTAACATTGACAACTAATAACACAACTTCACATGCCAACTTCAAATTAAGACATACAATCATTATTTGATAAAAAAAGATAAAAAAATTAATAATTAAAATTTATAAAAAAAACTATAAAAAAGGAAAAAAATCGTAAAATATCATAAAAATAAAAATTTTGAAAAACTGAAAACTAAAAAAGCCAAGAGTGCTTTGCTTAGAGTCCTAGAGAAAGTAGTATCTGCTACAGCTTGGGATGGAGGAAAGTAGTGGCGGTGATCGAGAGGGGAGGGATGAGATCTCCCTCCTGGCAGAAGAACTAATTTAATTATTGGTTAAATGTTCAATGGTGGTACAAAGTGCGAAACCAACTCTGATCTGTACGATGTGGATAGAAAAGCCGTACAATCCGGAAAGTTTTAGGGCACAGATGAAAAGCATATGGAAGACAATGAAGAAATTTAAGATTCAGATGGCAGGGTAAAATCTATTTTTGATTGTGTTTGATTTAGAAGAAGATCTGGAGATAATTATGGAGGGGTGGCCATGGCTCTTTCGTAAAAACCTTATATTATTTAATAGGTTGATTAAACCGATGGAAAGGAATTACATTCGGCTTAATTCTTCACCATTTTTGGATTAAAATATGTTCGTGTTTACTAGAACTTGACAAAAAGATCTTTTGCATGCCATTGGAGTTACTTTTGGAGGGGTAATTAGATCTGAAATTATTAGTGATTCTTGTAGTCTTAGGATAAATCTGGATGTGCAGAAGACCCTTCGACGAGGTATTTTTGTCTCAATAAATAATAAATATAAATCATGGATTTCTTTTAAGTATGAGAAGTTACCGATGTTTTATTTTGAATCTGGAAGAATGGGGCATGGTCTCAAAGACTGTCTTAGGCTAAATCTTGCAGAAAAGAATAAAATTAGAGATGATCCACCATACTCTTTTGTGACAGCCCTAATTCGACCCTAGTCGGAATGTGGTTTCGAGACCACAAAACCGAGTCATAAAATTTAGTTAAAATTTTATTTGCATATCTTATATGTGTGATAGTACTTGTACAAAAATTTGATGTTTTAATTTTATATTAGGAATGTGAATTTTGCTTGAAAGGATCTAGTTGAAAGACTTGGAAAATTATGACAGGTAAATAAGTAAGGACCAAATAGTATTAAAGTGGGAAAGTGTTGTCCTTGCATGTCAAATTAGCCAAACTAAAGCATAGTGGCCGGCCATGCTATGGGTGGAAACATGTCTCCAACATGTTATGCTAGTGATGTATGTTAAGAAAAATAAAATAATGAGCATGGTGATTAAATAATGAAAGGAAGGGTGATGAAAAAAAAATAATAATATGGTCTCATCCATACCCCCTTGTTGCCGTGAATTGAAGAAAGAAAACAAAAAAAGTGTTCATTCTTGAACATCTTTGGCCGAATAGAGGAAAGAAAGGAAGGGGAAAAGCTTGAGAAAATCGGCTATGGTGGTTTGCTAGACTAAGGTATGTTTGATGTTGTCCTTGAGATGCATGCATGTTTTAGTAATTGACTTGAGTTCTAAATAGCCCATGTTCAAATCTTGAATCTTGTTGGTAACATGAGCAATCGGTCATGAGAAAGTGTTCAAGAAATGGTTGTTGTTCATGTTATTTGGATGAGAAATGGTGAGTTTTGTTGTTTCATGTTAAAGTTAGGTGAATGATGATAGAGGAGTGTTTGAACTATAAAAAGAATCGGCTACCTTGTTATGAGCTAGGGCCGAATGTGAGTTTGGTTGTGTTTGAATATTACATGCTTGGTAGAATGGTGGATGAAGGTGCCGAATGTATGTTGGATTGATAGAGTCTCCAAATTGATTTTATGTGTGTATGCATGACCGAATATACGTGGTCACATGAGTAAGGAAATGAGTTATTTGATATGTGGTAAAAGTTAAGTACTAAATCGAAGGTTGCTAAAATTGCCATTTCTTTAGCCGAATATGTGTTTGATCAATGAAGGAATTGTTGAAGAATATAGGTGAACTTGGTGAGAGTATTCGGCTTAGTGTATAAATGATATAAAGATTTTAGGAAATTGTTTTGGTTAGGTGTATGTATGATTAAGTATATTCGGCAATATACTTAAAGTGGGTACATGATATTACATTATAATTATTGAGCTTAAGTATATGGATATGTGTATACGTGGTCATATAATGACATTTTGGTTTGAAAATTTAATGATATGTGATTGCCGAATGTGATAAATAAATTCATGTTATTGGGTTAAATATTGAATACTCTTATTTGTATTATTTAAGCTCAAGAACCTAAAGGAGAGGCGTCCAACAAGGGGAAATCGAAGGTCATCGAGTAGCCGACTCGGAATTATTTTACCCAACATAAAGTAAGTCATTAAGCATATAGTTGGTATTAATTCAAATGGTCATAACGTCTATGTAATGATGCTGAATGGAATGAATAAATATATATATGCATGTACGTATGTGATGATGAAAGTGTTGAATGAAAAGAAAAGAGGTGAGATGTATTGAGTTGTTGATCTCGGCACTAAATGTGCGGGTATAAACAAGTATGACCATGAGATTGGCACTAAGAGTGCGGGTTTAAATTGTGCAGCACTAAGTGTGCGAATTGACTATGTAGCACTAAGTGTGCGAGTTTGACTATGTAGCACTAAGTGTGCGAGTTTGACTATGTAGCACTAAGTGTGCGAGTTGACTATGTAGCACTAAGTGTGCGAGTATGATTATGTAGCACTAAGTGTGCGAGTTGATTATATAGCACTGAGTGTGCGGACTTAATAAATATTCTTGAATCATTATGGACACTAAGTGTGCGACACTATTGAGTCGATCACGGATAGCGAATCGGGTAAGTATCTTGAGTTCATGGCTAATAGGTGCTATGTTTATATTGGGAGTTGAGCTTGGTAAGTTGAACCTATGTGACAAATATACTTGAAGTCACGTACATAAGATTTATCGTGGAATGGGTGAAAGGCCGTTTAGTTGTATGATTGTAACGAAAATAAAATGATTTATGAAAATGCCTCGAATATCCTATTGATGAGTATATGGAATGTGAATGCATGATTTGGTATGAGATTGAACCGATAGGTCGGAGGAACTATGGTATGGTTCGGTATGGATGGAGTAACTAGCCTCGTTCCATTTTGTTTCCTCTTGTGGTAATGTTATTAATGGATGGTAGTGTATTGCTTATGACTTACTGAGTTATAAACTCACTCGGTGTTTCCTTGTCACCCATACTAGGTTTCTTGGACTCGTCTCTTTTTGCGTGGTCGGGCCGTCATCGAAGTCATCACACCGGATAGCAAGTTTTGGTACTTTCTTCTTAGTTGGCTTAGGAGAACATTTCGGCATGTATAGGCTATTATGTTGTGTTTGAACTTTGGTATGTAATCTTTTAGCCATGCGAAAATGGCATAAATGTTCGGTTGGGTTTGGATTCATACGTTAGGTTGCAAGTCTTGATAATTCGACCTTTTTATGCCATACGTCATGGTTGATTATTTTGGTGTTAAAATTCATGATATGGCAATAGTGTAGTAGGGGGAAGTTTGACAATGATTAGCCTTTGGCATGGTTAGTCATGATCATAATTTGTGATATGCATGATGAATTATTAGTTAGATCAAGGAGTAAACACGAAGTGGGCATAGTTGCTTTCGTAATAGATGCTGGCAGCAGCAGTGACATGAGATTGAAAAATCACTAAAAATAGTAGGAGTGGAATTAATTGATGAATAAATTATGTAATCGAATTTCAATGAGTCTATTTTCATATAGAAGTAACGAAAAGATCATATGGACAGTATGTTAAGGGATAATCAGGTTCTCGTGGGACAGGGCCAGAACGGTTTCTGGATTCCCTGCTCCAACTTTGGAAATTCATTATAAATTAACCAGAGATAATTAGGAGTCATACCATATATGTATAGATTCCTCTCTGAGTCTAGTTTCTATAGAAACAAACGGCATCAGTATTGAAGCTCTGTACAGGGAGATATCCAGGTCGAAATGCGCAAAGGTCAGCGTAGTCGACCCCAGTAACATGGGAGATTTTGACTAATAAACTGTACTAATTGGCCAGACCAAAAATTCTAGAAAAAAATATGTAGATGGGAATATGAGTCTAGTTTCAGGGAAAATTCACGGAACTGGATTTCGAATTCCAGAGCTCAAGATATGATTTTTAAAGCGACTAGTACGCAGATTGACAGCTTGTCTGGAAAAATTTTAATAAGTGGTTTGAAGTCTGTTAACACCTCGTGTTCGACTCCGGCGACGGTCTCGGGTTCGGGGTGTTACATTTGATTGGTATCAGAGCTATGGTTTAGTCGGTTCTAGGACTACCATGGCACGTATGAGTCTAGCTATACATGCCGAATGTTAATGTTTAACTGTGTGATGACTTCTGACGGTTAAAATTTATGTTTTGATTAGTAAATGGACCCCGGTGTAGAAGGAACCTTAGCGGATGACGTTGAGAGCGTAGTGGCTGCTCCTGCACAAGGGACGCCGCCTGTTGAACCTCAGTCATCTGCGAATAATCAAGGTGAGGGGGCTAAACAAGCCTTCTTTACCATGATGAATGAGTGGGTCGCGCAATATGCCCGAACCAATTCGGCTATCCAACAATTCCCGAATTTGAATAATCCACCCCCGGAGCCAGTAATGCCATCAGTTACTGATCCTGTGAGGCTGAGTAAGCCACCTGTAGACTTGATTAGGAAGCGCGGGGCTGAGGAGTTCAGGGCCATAGTTACTGATGATGCTGAAAGGGCCGAGTTCTGGCTTGATAACACCATTCGGGTGTTTGATGAACTGTCATGCACACCCGATGAATGTCTAAAGTGTGCTATATCCTTGTTGCCGGACTCAGCCTACTATTGGTGGAGGACCCTGATTTCCATAGTCCCAAACGAACGAGTAACTTGGGACTTCTTTCAGACGGAATTTCGAAAGAAATATATTAGTCAACAGTTCATTGATCAAAAGCGTAAGGAATTCTTGGAACTCAAGCAAGGCCGTATGACCGTATCTGAATACGAACATGAATTCGTGAGACTCAGTAGGTATGCCCGGGAGTGTGTAGCTGATGAGGTTGCTATGTGCAAAAGATTCGAAGAAGGATTGAATGAAGATTTAAAGCTACTAATGGGTATTTTGGAAATAAAAGAATTCGTAACACTAGTCGAACGAGCCTGCAAGGCGGAAGAACTTGGAAAGGAGAAGAAGAAGGCTGAATTTGAAGCTAGAGACTATCGTAAAAGATCGACGGGTAAAGCTCCGTTCTCAGCCGTAAAGAAGTTCAGGGAGGACACTAATAAGTCGAGGACGACTGCGGGAATTTCCATCAGAGCAAGACCATCGACGGACTCCCGAGCTACTTCGGTAGCTAGTGTGGGCAATAATCGTCTAGAGAAACCTGAATGTCCCCAATGTGGAAGACGACACATAGGTGAATGTTGGGGTAAGTCTATTAACAGGGCCTGTTACGGATGCGGTTCGAAGGACCACTTCATTAGAGATTGCACGGAGCTTGATGAGAAGAATAAGATTCAAGGTGCAAGACCTAGTGGAGTGACAACTAGAGGTAGACCACCGAGAATTTTAGGAGGTAGGGGTGGTAGTCAGAGAGGGGCCTCTGATACGGCTGTTCGAGCCGAGAACCGCACTCCTGCTAGAGCATATGCCATCCGCGTACGAGAGGAGGCATCCTCCCCTGACATCATCACTGGTACCTTCACTCTCTTTGATACTAATGTGATTGCATTGATTGACCCTGGCTCTACTCATTCATATGTATGTGAAACCTTAGCATCCAGTAAGACTCTACCTGTTGAGTCTACTGAGTTCGTAATTCGGGTGTCAAATCCCTTGGGTCGTTACGTGCTTGTCGACAAAGTGTGTAAGAGATGTCCCCTAGTAATTCGAGGTTCTTGTTTTCCGGCGGACTTGATGCTTTTTCCGTTTGATGAATTTGATGTTATTCTTGGTTTGGATTGGCTGACCGCGCATGATGCGATTGTAAATTGCAAAAGCAAGACTATTGATTTGAGGTGCGCAAATAACGAGGTAATCCGAGTTGAGTCTACGGATTTGAAGGGGTTGCCAGCTGTAATATCAGCAATGTTGGCCCAGAAATATGTCAGAAAAGGGTGCGAAGCATACCTTGCGTATGTACTTGATGACAAAGAGTTAGAAAAGAAACCCGAATCTGTGCCGGTGGTTTGTGAATACCCGGATGTTTTTCCTGAAGAGTTACCGGGTTTGCCACCTGTTCGGGAGATAGAATTTGGTATTGAGCTTGTACCTGGAACTACGCCAATTTCGATAGCTCCGTATCGTATGGCACTAACCGAGTTAAAGGAGTTGAAAGCTCAGTTGCAAGAATTGACGGATAGAGGTTTCGCTCGACCAAGTTTCTCACCTTGGGGTGCACCAGTATTGTTTGTGAAAAAGAAGGACGGAACCATGAGGTTGTGCATTGACTATCGTCAACTGAATAAAGTGACGATAAAGAATAAGTATCCGTTACCGCGTATTGATGATTTGTTTGATCAATTAAAGGGAGCATCAGTGTTTTCAAAGATAGATTTGAGATCGGGTTATTATCAGTTGCGGATTCGAGATTCGGACGTACCCAAAACTGCTTTCAGAACGAGGTACGGTCACTACGAGTTCTTAGTGATGCCGTTTGGGCTCACTAATGCCCCTGCGGTATTTATGGATTTGATGAATCGGATCTTCAGACCATATTTGGATCGGTTCGTAGTTGTGTTCATTGATGACATCTTGGTCTATTCAAGAGATGAGACTGAACATGCTGAACACCTGAGATTAGTGTTGTAAATTTTGCGGGATAAGCAGTTATATGCTAAGTTCAGTAAGTGTGAGTTCTGGTTAAGAGAGGTTAGCTTCTTGGGTCATGTGGTATCCGCATCGGGTATTGGAGTTGACCCGAACAAAATCTCAGCCATACTTAACTGGAAACCTCCGAGAAATATTACTGAGGTTTGGAGCTTTTTGGGACTCGCCGGTTATTACCGACGATTTGTCAAAGGTTTCTTGATGATAGCCACACCAATGACGAAGCTACTTCAAAAGGATGCTAAGTTCGAATGGACGGAGAAATGTCAGAAAGGCTTTGATCAACTGAAAACTCATTTGACTGAAGCACCAATTTTAGTGCAACCCGAATCAGGCAAAGAGTTTGTCATTTATAGTGACGCATCCCTACTTGGGTTGGGTTGCGTGTTAATGCAAGAAGGTCGAGTTGTGGCCTATGCGTCGAGACAATTGAAGCCACACGAGAGAAATTATCCGACCCACGACCTCGAACTAGCTGCCATCGTATTTGCTTTAAAAATATGGCGACATTATTTATTTGCTGAGAAGTGCCATGTATTTTCGGATCACAAAAGTCTCAAATATTTGATGACTCAGCGAGACTTGAATCTGCGACAAAGACGTTGGCTTGAATTGTTGAAAGATTACGAGCTTGTCATTTATTACCACCTGGGAAAGGCTAATGTGGTTGCGGACGCCTTAAGCCGGAAATCACTGTTTGCTTTACGAGCGATGAATGTGCACTTGTCTGTTCTACCCGACAATGTGTTAGTAGCTGAATTAAAAGCCAAACCATTGTTGATTCATCAAATTCGTGAAGCCCAGAAAGTTGATGATGAATTGGTTGCAAAACGGGCTGAGTGTGTTCTGAACAAGGAATCGGAGTTTCGAATAGATGATGATGATTGTTTGAGGTTTAGAAGTCGTTTGTGTGTTCCAAGGAATTCGGAACTTATTTCGATGATTTTGAATGAGGCTCATAGTGGCCGAATGTCTATCCACCCGGGTAGTACTAAAATGTACAACGATCTGAAACGTCAGTTTTGGTGGCATGATATGAAACGAGACATCTCTGACTTTGTTTCGAGATGCTTAATATGTCAACAAGTGAAAGCAGAACATTAAGTGCCTTCAGGATTACTTCAGCTGATCATGATACCCGAGTGGAAATAGGATCGAGTCACAATGGACTTTGTGTCCGGGTTGCCATTGTCAGCAAGTAAGAAGGATGCGATTTGGGTTGTTGTCGATCGACTGACTAAGTCGGCTCACTTTATCCCCGTGCGTACGGATTTTTCATTGGATAAACTAGCCGAATTGTACGTTTCTCAGATTGTGAGATTACATGGAGTACCTATTTCTATTGTGTCAGATAGAGACCCAAGATTTACATCGCGATTTTGGAAGAAATTACAAGAAGCTTTGGGTACCAAGCTGCATTTTAGCACTGCTTTTCACCCCCAAACCGATGGTTAATCTGAACGAACAATTCAGATACTCGAGGATATGTTGAGATGTTGCGTCTTAGAGTTCTGTGGTTCATGGGAAAGATATTTGCCTTTGATTGAATTTGCTTATAACAATAGCTTTCAATCAAGCATTAAGATGGCACCTTACGAGGCTTTATACGGTCGCAAGTGCCGTACCCCATTATTTTGGACTGAACTTAGTGAAAGTAAAATCTTTGGGGTTGATTTGATTAAGGATGCCGAGCAGAAAGTCCGAGTAATTCGCGAAAGTTTGAAAGCCGCTTCGGATCGTCAAAAGTCGTATGCGGATTTGAAAAGAAAAGACATTGAATATCAGGTTGGAGATAAAGTATTTCTCAAAGTTTCACCCTGGAAGAAGGTGCTTAGATTTGGTCGTAAGGGCAAATTGAGTCCGAGATTCATCGGCCCGTACGAAGTATCCGAACGAGTTGGACTAGTTGCATACCGATTAATTTTGCCCCCTGAGCTTGAAAAGATTCACGACGTCTTTCATGTTTCGATGCTTCGACGCTATCGATCTGATCCATCGCACATAATTAGCCCATCAGAGGTTGAAATTCAAGCCGATATGAGTTATGAAGAAGAACCGATGCGTATCCTAGCTCGTGAAGTGAAGGAGTTGCGAAACAAAAGGGTTCCGTTAGTGAAGGTGTTATGGCTCAAACACGGGATCGAGGAAGCTACTTGGGAAACTGAGAGCTCGATGAAAGAACGATACCCAAACCTATTTATCGGTAAGATTTTCGGGGACGAAAATTTCTTAAGTGGGGGAGAATTGTGACAGCCCTAATTCGACCCTAGTCGGAATGTGGTTTTGGGACCACAAAACCGAGTTATAAAATTTAGTTAAAATTTTATTTGCATATCTTATATGTGTGATAGTACTTGTACAAAAATTTGATGTTTTAATTTTATATTAGGAATGTGAATTTTGCTTGAAAGGATCTAGTTGAAAGACTTGGAAAATTATGATAGGTAAATAAGTAAGGACCAAATAGTATTAAAGTGGAAAAGTGTTGTCCTTGCATGTCAAATTAGCCAAACTAAAGCATAGTGGCCGGCCATGCTATGGGTGGAAACATGTCTCCAACATGTTATGCTAGTGATGTATGTTAAGAAAAATAAAATAATGAGCATGGTGATTAAATAATGAAAGGAAGGGTGATGAAAAAAAATAATAATATGGTCTCATCCATACCCCCTTGTTGCCGTGAATTGAAGAAAGAAAACAAAAAAAAAGTGTTCATTCTTGAACATCTTTGGCCGAATAGAGGAAAGAAAGGAAGGGGAAAAGCTTGAGAAAATCGGCTATGGTGGTTTGCTAGACTAAGGTATGTTTGATGTTGTCCTTGAGATGCATGCATGTTTTAGTAATTGACTTGAGTTCTAAATAGCCCATGTTCAAATCTTGAATCTTGTTGGTAACATGAGCAATCGGTCATGAGAAAGTGTTCAAGAAATGGTTGTTGTTCATGTTATTTGGATGAGAAATGGTGAGTTTTGTTGTTTCATGTTAAAGTTAGGTGAATGATGATAGAGGAGTGTTTGAACTATAAAAAGAATCGGCTACCTTGTTATGAGCTAGGGCCGAATGTGAGTTTGGTTGTGTTTGAATATTACATGCTTGGTAGAATGGTGGATGAAGGTGCCGAATGTATGTTGGATTGATAGAGTCTCCAAATTGATTTTATGTGTGTATGCATGACCGAATATACGTGGTCACATGAGTAAGGAAATGAATTATTTGATATGTGGTAAAAGTTAAGTACTAAATCGAAGGTTGCTAAAATTGCCATTTCTTTAGCCGAATATGTGTTTGATCAATGAAGGAATTGTTGAAGAATATAGGTGAACTTGGTGAGAGTATTCGGCTTAGTGTATAAATGATATAAAGATTTTAGGAAATTGTTTTGGTTAGGTGTATGTATGATTAAGTATATTCGGCAATATACTTAAAGTGGGTACATGATATTACATTATAATTATTGAGCTTAAGTATATGGATATGTGTATATGTGGTCATATAATGACATTTTGGTTTGAAAATTTAATGATATGTGATTGCCGAATGTGATAAATAAATTCATGTTATTGGGTTAAATATTGAATACTCTTATTTGTATTATTTAAGCTCAAGAACCTAAAGGAAAGGCGTCCAACAAGGGAAAATCGAAGGTCATCGAGTAGCCGACTCGGAATTATTTTACCCAACATAAAGTAAGTCATTAAGCATATAGTTGGTATTAATTCAAATGGTCATAACGTCTATGTAATGATGCTGAATGGAATGAATAAATATATATATGCATGTACGTATGTGATGATGAAAGTGTTGAATGAAAAGAAAAGAGGTGAGATGTATTGAGTTGTTGATCTCGGCACTAAATGTGCGGGTATAAACAAGTATGACCATGAGATTGGCGCTAAGAGTGCGGGTTTAAATTGTGCAGCACTAAGTGTGCGAATTGACTATGTAGCACTAAGTGTGCGAGTTGGACTATGTAGCACTAAGTGTGCGAGTTTGACTATGTAGCACTAAGTGTGCGAGTTGACTATGTAGCACTAAGTGTGCGAGTATGATTATGTAGCACTAAGTGTGCGAGTTGATTATATAGCACTGAGTGTGCGGACTTAATAAATATTCTTGAATCATTATGGACACTAAGTGTGCGACACTATTGAGTCGATCACGGATAGCGGATCGGGTAAGTATCTTGAGTTCATGGCTAATAGGTGCTATGTTTATATTTGGAGTTGAGCTTGGTAAGTTGAACCTATGTGACAAATATACTTAAAGTCACGTACATAAGATTTATCGTGGAATGGGTGAAAGGCCGTTTAGTTGTATGATTGTAACGAAAATAAAATGATTTATGAAAATGCCTCAAATATCCTATTGATGAGTATATGGAATGTGAATGTATGATTTGGTATGAGATTGAACCGATAGGTCGGAGGAACTATGGTATGGTTCGGTATGGATGGAGTAACTAGCCTCGTTCCATTTTGTTTCCTCTTGTGGTAATGTTATTAATGGATGGTAGTGTATTGCTTATGACTTACTGAGTTATAAACTCACTCGGTGTTTCCTTGTCACCCATACTAGGTTTCTTGGACTCGTCTCTTTTTGCGTGGTCGGGCCGTCATCGAAGTCATCACACCGGATAGCAAGTTTTGGTAGTTTCTTCTTAGTTGGCTTAGGAGAACATTTCGGCATGTATAGGCTATTATGTTGTGTTTGAACTTTGGTATGTAATCTTTTAGCCATGCGAAAATGGCATAAATGTTCGGTTGGGTTTGGATTCATACGTTAGGTCGCAAGTCTTGATAATTCGACCTTTTTATGCCATATGTCACGGTTGATTATTTTGGTGTTAAAATTCATGATATGGCAATAGTGTAGTAGGGGGAAGTTTGACAATGATTAGCCTTTGGCATGGTTAGTCATGATCATAATTTGTGATATGCATGATGAATTATTAGTTAGATCAAGGAGTAAACACGAAGTGGGCATAGTTGCTTTCGTAATAGATGCTGGCAGCAGCAGTGACATGAGATTGAAAAATCACTAAAAATAGTAAGAGTGGAATTAATTGATGAATAAATTATGTAATCGAAGTTCGATGAGTCTATTTTCATATAGAAGTAACGAAAAGATCATATGGACAGTATGTTAAGGGATAATCAGGTTCTCGTGGGACAGGGCCAGAACGGTTTCTGGATTCCCTGATCCGACTTTGGAAATTCATTATAAATTAACCAGAGATAATTAGGAGTCATACCATATATGTATAGATTCCTCTCTGAGTCTAGTTTCTATAGAAACAAACGGCATCAGTATTGAAGCTCTGTACAGGGAGATATCCAGGTCGTAATGCGCAAAGGTCAGCGTAGTCGACCCCAGTAACATGGGAGACTTTGACTAATAAACTGTACTAATTGGCCCGACCAAAAATTCTAGAAAAAAATATGTAGATGGGAATATGAGTCTAGTTTCAGGGAAAATTCACGGAACTGGATTTCGAGTTCCAGACCTCAAGATATGATTTTTAAAGCGACTAGTACGCAGATTGACAGCTTGTCTGGAAAAATTTTAATAAGTGGTTTGAAGTCTGTTAACACCTCGTGTTCGACTCCGGCGACGGTCTCGGGTTCGGGGTGTTACATCTTTGGCATTAAAAACAAAATCAAATTTAATTGGGAAGGAAAATATGAAATTTAATGCTTTCTCAAAAAAGATGGTGCCTGAATGCTCTTATATAGGAGGTACAGTGTTGTTACCAACTTGTATTAAAACACCTGAAGATGGGAACATATGATTTGGAGGCCTCAAGAAAAACTACAACTGACAGGATTGGAGGAGGTAATGAAGAAGCAGGAGGAAGAATATACAATAAAAAAGTTGAAAAGGTGAATAAAAGTAATAGCAAGCTAGTAAATAATTCAAATTTAGCTAAGAAGACAAGCTGGAAAAAAATAGCTCCAGTGGCCATGTTGAATCAAAGAAAGAAAGATAGCATTATGAGGAAGAGGAAATCCCCAAAAGAAGAAAACAAAATCTGCTATATAAAAGTTGTATACGAAGATGGAGCAAAAAGATTGAAATGCAAAGAAAAAGAGGATCGAGGTGAAGCTCTATTAAGTATGGTGATTGAAAATATGGAGCAGAGTGATGTTCCAAACTTTATAGGATTGGCGGCTACCAAGAGGCAAGCCCACCGGACGCAATGAAAAACATAAGTTGGAATGTCTGTAGATTGGGGAGTTCATGAGCGGTAAGAAGGCTGCAGTATTTTTTAAAGCAGCACAATCCCCATATGGTCTTATTAATAGAGACAAAAACTGATAAGAAACGTATGAAAAAGGTAAGAAAGAGCTGTGGTTTCTTGAATGAGATCGATGTTGAAGAAGAGGGTTCTTGTGGTGGATTACGTTTGGCATGGAAAGGGGATATCACAGTTAATTTGAGAAGTTTCTCAAAAAGCCACATTGATGTAATGATAAAGGAGAAAAGTGTCAAAGAAGAATAGAGATTCACGGGGTTCTATGGTTCACTTTACACTAATAACAAGATTGTTTTCTAGAATCTGTTAAGGAAATTGGGTCAAGATCAAAATTATCCATGGTTAGTAAATGGTGACTTTAATGAAATCATGTATTCTTTTAAAAAAAGTGGAGGTATACCAAGAGAAGAGAGAAGAATGGAGGCCTTTTGTGAGACTCTAGAGGAATGTCAACTAGAGGATTTATGGTATTTGGGGGTTTGGTTTACATGGGAAAGGGGGAATTTGCCAAAACCAAATATCAAGGAAAGGCTTGATAGGGGAGTTGCGAATGAAAAATGGAGGCCTCTTGTTCCAACAAGTAACATTCAACATTTAACCCATTTGATGTCAAATCATTGTCCACTTTTTCTAAATACAAAAAGTGGAAACATTTATATGGGAAACTGATGGTTTAATTTTGAGGTGTGGTGGACCAGGGAGGAGTCTCTCGAGTAAGAAATTAAAGCATCATGGGAATCATCAACAGGCATGATAATTGAGAAACTTGGAAGATTACAATCAGATTTAAAGAGATGGGAAGGCAGAATTAAAAAAGGACGAGAGGGGCTAACGAGGAAGCTCACTAAGGAACTTGAGATACTGAGGGAGAAAGAAAGGGATGATGACACGATGGCAAAGATTATTGATACCAAAGTTTATATTAATATGGAAATTGATAAATATGAAATGTACTATAACATCCCGAATTAGGGTTTAGTCAGAACAGTGGTTTTGAGACCACAAATCTAAAATAGAAATAATTATTTTATGATAATTTGATGATTTATGATATGATTGCATGTTTGTGTGAAATTTTCATGAAGAAATTCTATGCCTAAGATGTTCAATTTGACTTTAGGGACTAAATTGAATAAGTTGTAAAACTTGCATTCTAGAAGCTTCAAGCATGAAATTGCATTAGATTATTAACTAGAGGTCCTTAAATAACAATTTGACCAAATTCTAAAATTTTGGACAAAAATGGGCATGAATAGGAAAAATTTGAAAGAAAGGCCTCAAGGGCATTTTGGTCATTTGGTTAATAAAAGAATAAAAATGGAAAATAAGTCAAAAATTTGCTCATCTTCTCCAAGTGCTAGCCGAAATTTCCAAGAGCCATAGCTAGGGTTTTTTTCATCTTTTCAAGCTTGATTGTAAGTACTCCTAAGCCCCGTTTTTAATGTTCTTTACATTTTTGAGATCCTTGAAGCATGATCTATCCATTTCTAGCCATATTTTGAAGTAGGGCTCTTGTATGAAACTTGAACCATGTATGACATGGTTGTATTTTGATGTTTAATAGAGAAATATGAAAGTTTGATGTATGATAAACATCTTTTACTTAGTGATTTTTAGTGAAAACACATAACAATGACTTATTTGTAAAAGATGAAGAAATGGGCAGTAGAAATGTGGTTTAATGTGAAATATAGGCTGATATGAGTTAGAATATGAATTGGCTAGGCTTGGGTAACAAAGAAAATACATGCATTTCATTTTTCGAGCATAGGGACTAAAGTGTAAATAAGTGGAAAGTTAGGGGTAAAAAGGTAATTTTACCAAAGTATGTGTTATGTGTCGATATGAGCAAGATGTGTATTGAACAAGTTAAATTTGGCATTATAAAGCAAGAAAAATATGATTCAGGTCTTGATTGGGGGGAAAAACAAGGTTTACAAGGATTGGACTCGTTTTTATCATTTTGTACCGAGGTAAGTCATTTGCAAATAATGCAACATGTACCATACTTTAAAAGCTTTAAGTATCATGTGTTCATTGCCTAAATTTTATCATGAATTATACTTTGATTATCCCATGAATATGTGATTGGTGCTGAGTATTGAAATCGACGTTACGAGCAAGTTCGACAAAAATATGGTATCAAAGAATCTCGTTTGAACCTTAGGAATAGTTTAAGATACAAGTGACATTTCACTAGGAACTATGTGATCTGAACTTGTTGAGTTGTGGTCTAAGTTCATGATATATGTGACATCTGAACTCATTGAGTTGTGGTCTGGGTTCATGATGTATGTGGCACATGTTTTGGCATCTGGGTACTGGTCTTATATATTCTACCAATGGCTGGGTAGTCCAGCATGTGTTGCGGATACCCGACAGAGTATGTAAGCAGACCCGTGAGTAGCTCGAGAGTGAGCAACATGTGATATGTTATATGAGGTATCATTGGCTACATATGAGGCACTTAGGTGCGCGATTCTATTATATCAGATAGTATTCCAAATGTTCAACGGGTAGTTCTAAAGGAAGTTCAATGAGTAATCTTGATAAATACATCGAATACGAGAAAGTAAGTTATTATGTGCAAGTGGGCACAGGTATGTACATCGACTCATGAGAATGTCATGAGATATGATGAACTTGTGGTGAGAATTTGAATATATATATATATGAAGAATGAGTTTAAAAGATCTGATAAAATGCAAGATTATGTTCATTATGTTAAATGTATGATTAATACTTATTTAAGTTGTGTTTTATTTGCTTGTGAACTTACTAAGCTTTAATGCTTACTCCCTTTCCTTTCTCTTTCTTATAGTGTCGCCAAGCTAGCTCGGGGATTGGAAGACGTTGAAGACTTGATCACACTATCAATTGAATATTTGGTATAGGTAGTCTCATCATTTTGAGTATAGCATGTATAGGGACTTGGTCTTTTTGTTACGTGTCATATTGATTAGCCAAATGAGTTGGCTCATGAAAGTATTATTATCATTTTGTATATGGCCATGAGAAGTGGCTCATATTGAGTATTTGGGTTGTAACCTTAATTATTAGTGCATGTATGCAAATGTGCTTATGCTTTAATGTGGTTATGGTTGCTTATGGTTAATATGTGTGATGGATGGCATATATATTTAGTATGTGAAATATGATTAATGTGTATGTCAATAAAGATGATGCAAGTGGGTAACTTGAAAGTCGATTAGTAAAAATGATAGACAAATATGAAATTCGTGTGGAATGCCATATGAAAGCATGATAGTTTGAATGAGTGATATGTTGGTATTACCAAGTCATAGTTTAACCATGAATGTGAATGCTTGAGTAGCCAAATGTGCCATGTTGCATGCCATGAAGTGAGTATAAGTATGTGAGTTTTTAAAGGTGGCAATTAGGTTGGAAAATAGCCTAGAAATTGTCCACACAGTTAGACACACAGGCATATGTCTTGGCCGTATGTGACACATGGTCTGACCCATGGGTGTGTGATCTAGCCGTGTATCCCCTGCACCCTAATAATGCAAAATAGATTGCCTAGTGTAAACACATGGGCAGAGACATGGCTGCGTGTCTCAACCGTGTGAAGGACACGACTTTAGGATATGGGTGTGTGCCTAGGTCGTGTGAAGTCTGCACTTGATTTTTGAAATTTAATTCGCCAAACGACCCAAGCACACGGGCGTGTGACTTGGTTGTGTGACCTTATTTAGTTGATGACATCATAGTGAGAGAGTTACACGGGCTGAGGACATGGGCGTGTCCCAAGCCACACAGGTGTGTGTGACCACACGACCTACCCATACGGGCGTGTGACTCTCCAAAGTATGAAAATTTTCTAAGTTTCCCAAAAGTTTCCAAAGTTCCCGATTTAGTCCTGAACCATTCCTAAGGTACGTTTTGGGCCTCGTAGGCCCATATAAGGGACAGTTTGCACATGTATGAATAAATTTGTTTTGAACAAAAATTTTATGGCCTGATTTTGTATGATTGGTTACGTTTAAGTTCGATAATGCCTTAAACCCTATCCCAGCTTTGGATACAGGTAAGGGGTGTTACATTTAATGGTATCAGGGCTACGGTTTATTCAGTTTTCATACTACGTAGCATGTGTTTGAGTCTAGCTATACATTCCATACATAAATCGTGATAGTGTGACGACTCCTGACTATTTTAAACTGTGTTTTTCATATAGTAATGGATCTTGATAGAGCAGTGGCAGATGATGTTGAAAGTAATGCGTTTGCTCCTGCTGAAGGAGTAGTGCCGTCTGATAGTAGAGCCATAACTATTAGTAGAGGTGAAGGAGGCAGAGAAGCCTTTCACCATATGATGGATGTTTGGTATGCGGAGTTCGTTTGAACGAACTCGAACCCGAACGCTCAACCTCCCCTACCCTTCTAAATCCCCAACCCGTACCTTAAGTGCCCCAAGGTATGGAATTTATGAGATTTCATAGAACCCAGTTGATAAAATTCGAAAGCAAGAAGCCGAGGAATTTAGGGCCAATGCTAATAATAACCTCAATAAAGCGAAATTTTAGATTGAGAATTCTATTTGAGTATTCGATGAACTGTCGTGCACACTTGAAGAATGTTTGAAGTGTGCTATTTCCTTGTTGAGAGACGCGACATATCATTGGTGGTAGACGCTTATTTCAGTGGTTCCGAAAGAAAGGGTCACATGGGAATTCTTTGAAGAGAAGTTGCAAAAGACATACATCAGTGAGCGATTCATCAATCAAAAGCGTAAGGAATTTCTTGATTTGAAACAATGCCGCATGTCAGTTACTAAGTACGAAAGAGAGCTTGTATGGCTCAGTAAGTATGCTCGAGAGTGTGTATCCTCCGAGGCTAAAATGTGTAGAAGGTTTGAAGACGGACATAATGAGGACATTAGAGTGTTAGTGTGTATTCTTAAGCTGAAGGAATTTGTTGTGTTTATTGATTGGGCTAGTAAAGCTGAGGAATTGACTAATGAAAAGAGAAAAGCCGAGGCTGAGGCTCGAGATATAAGGAATAGGCTGATGAGTAAGTTACTCCCATCCCAGTCTAAGAAATCCAGAGATATTTATTGCCGTTCTTATGTTTCGATTGGGCATTCGTATAGAAAATGTATGAAGCAAAATTTGGGTTTTAAATCTCATGCTACGTCTGTGGCTAGTGTGGGTAATGATAGAGCTTCCAAACCCAAGTGGCAACAATGTGGTAAAGGTCATTTTGGTAAGTGTAGGGTGAGCGATGGATCTTGTTTCCGATGTGGTTCTCAAGACCACTATATCAAGGACTGTCCTGAGATGGTTGAGAAAGAAAAAATTCAGAGTACAAGGCAGGGTAGTATGGCTACAAAGAGGATACCCTCGAGAAATGCTGGTAATGGGTTTAGTAGTAAAAATGTAACAAGGGATACATCAGTGAGATCCGAAGCTAGAGCTTCGGCTAGAGCCTATGCCATATGTGCGCATGAGGACGCATCTTCTCCTGACGTGATTACGGGTACTTTTTCTCTCTATGACACTTCTGTTATTGCCTTGATTGATCCTGGTTCTACTCATTCATATGTGTGCATGAAATTGGTATCTAATATGAATATGCCTGTTGAGTCTACGAAATTTATGATTAAAGTGTCAAACCTGCTAGGCAAGCATGTTTTAGTTGATAAGGTATGTAAGAAATGTCCTTTGATGATTAGAGATCATTGTTTTTCGGCTGACTTGATGTTATTACCGTCTGATGAATTTGATGTTATTTTGGGCATGGATTAGTTAACATTTCATGATGCTATAGTAAATTGTAGACAAAAAGTTATTGATTTGAAATGTGAAAATGGTGAAATTCTCCGGGTTGAATCAGATGAGTGAGCTAAGTCGCCAATAGTGATTTCTTCGATGTCAACTCAAAAATGTATTAGAAAAGGATGTGGAGCTTATTTAGCTTATGTGTTGAATACAAAAAGAGTTTGAATTGAAGATTGAATCAGTGCCTGTTGTATGTGAGTATCCGGATGTGTTCCCGAAAGAGCTGCCTGGATTACCTCCTATTAGGGAAGTTGAGCTTGGTATTGAGTTAGTCCCTGGTACAACACTTATCTCAATTGCTCCATATAGAATGGCCCCGACTGAATTGAAAGAACTGAAGTCACTGTTGCAAGAATTGACCAACAAGGGTTTTGTGAGACCGAGCTTTTCACCGTGGGGTGCTCCGGTATTATTCGTGAAAAAGAAAGGATTACCAAGAACTGATGACTTATGTATAGATTACCGATAGCTCAATAAGGTAATGATTAAGAATAAGTATCCTTTGCCAAGAACTGATGACTTATTTGACCAGTTGAAAGGAGCGACATGGTTTTCTAAAATAGACTTGAGGTTCGGTTACTACCAGTTGAGAGTGAAAGACTCAGATGTGCCAAAAACTACTTTTCGGATGGGGTATGGTCACTATAAATTTCTTATCATGCCTTTTGGTTTAACGAATGCTCTTGCCGCATTTATAGACTTAATGAATCGTATTTTCCAACCGTACTTGGATAAATTTGTTGTTGTTTTTATTGATGACATATTGATTTATTCTTGTGATGAATCTGAGCATGTTGAACACTTGAGAAATGTTTTGCAAACCTTGAAAGACAAGCAGTTGTATGCTAAGTTTATTAAAAATGAGTTTTGGCTTCGAGAAGTTAGATTCTTGGGCCACATTGTTTCGGGTGATGGTATTAGAGTTGACCTGAGTAAGATCTCGGCTATTGTTGAATGGAAACCGTGCGAAGAATGCAACTGAGGTTAGAAGCTTTCTAGGCTTGGTCGGCTACTACAGACAGTTTGTTAAAGGATTCTCCATGATTGCTACTCCGGTGATGAGGTTGTTACAGAAAGATGTCTTCGAATGGACAGAAAAATGCCAGCAGAGTTTTGAGAAATTAAAAGCTTTATTGACCGAGGCTCTAGTTTTGGTACAATTCGAGTCAGGTAAAAAATTCATGATTTATAGTGATGCTTCCTTAAATGGTTTGGGATGTGTACTTATGCAAGAGGGTAAAGTCGTAGTTTATGCTTCGAGACAATTGAAGCCTCACGAGAAGAACTATTCGACACATGACTTAGAGTTGGCCGCTATAGTGTTTGCTTTAAAGATTACATTGTTTATTTGGTGAAAAATTCCATGTCTATACCGATCACAGAAGTCTTAAGTACTTGATGACTCAAAAGGAATTGAACTTGCAGCAACGAAAATGGTTGGAACTGTTAAAAGATTATGAGCTTGTGATTGATTATCATCCGGGTAAGGCCAATGTGATCGCTGACGCTTTGAGTAGGAAGTTGTTGTTTGCCTTAAGGGCTATGAATACACGGTTGACTTGGTCCAATGATGGTTCGATTCTAGCCAAGTTGAGAGCTAGACTGACTTTTCTTCAATAGATTTTGATGCTCAGAGAGTTGATAAAGAGTTGCAAGCTAAGAGATTTCAGTGTAAGTCCAGTAGTGAACCGGATTTTCTGAGTGACTCCAATGGTTGTTTGAGATTCCGTGGTAGGATTTGTGTTTCAAAGGACACTGAATTGAGTTGGAATATTTTACATGAGGCACATAATGATTGTTTTTCAGTTCACCCAGGCAGTACAAAAATGTATAATGACTTGAAGAAAATGTATTGGTGGAATGGTATGAAAAGAGATATATCAGAGTTTGTATTGAAATGCTTAGTTTGTCAGCAAGTAAAGGTTGAACACCCAGTACCTTTAGGTTTACTTCAGCCCATCATGATTCCAGAGTGGAAATGAGACCGGATTACTATGGACTTTGTGACAGGTTTGCCTTTAACTCTGAGAAAGAGAGATGCCATATGGGTTATTGTCGATAGACTGACTAAATCGACTCATTTTATTCTAGTGCGTACCGATTACTCACTTGATAAGTTAACCGAATTGTATATTGGTGAAATTTTTAGACTTCATGGAGTACCTATATCGATTGTATCGGATAGAGATTTGAGGTTCACTTCATGGTTTTGGAAAAAGTTACAAGAAGCTTAAGGTAAAAAGCTGAATTTTAGCACTGCTTTTCATCCACAGACTGATGGTCAGTCTGAAAGAGTAATTCAAATCTTGGAAGACATGCTCCGATATTGTGTGTTGGAATTCCAAGGTAGTTGGGAAAAGTACTTACCGTTGGTGTAGTTTGCTTACAACAATAGTTATCAGTGGAGTTTGAAAATGACTCCTTATGAGGCATTATATGGGCGTATGTGCCGAACGCCATTGTATTAGATCGAGCTTAGAGAAAATCAGATTCACAGAGTCGATCTAGTCAAAGAAACCGAAAAGAAAGTGAAGGTAATTCGTGATTCTCTGAAAGCCGCTTCGGATAGATAGAAATCCTATGCGGATTTGAAACAGAAAGAAATTAAATATCAAGTAGGTGATAAGGTATTTGTGAAAGTGTCTCCGTGGAAAAAGGTTTTGAGATTTGGCAAGAAGGGCAAGTTGAGTCCTTGTTTTATAGGGCTATGTGAGATCACCGAGAGAATAGGGCCGGTTGCCTATCGGTTGGCTTTACCATCAGGGTTGGAAAAGATTCATGATGTATTTCATGTATCTATGTTGTGCTGATATAGATCAGATCCTTCATATGTGATTTCATCGATAGAAGTTGAGATTCAGCCGGATATGACTTATGGTGAGGAACCGGTTAAGATTTTGGCACGAGAAGTTAAACAATTAAGAAACAAAAGCATTGCCTTAGTGAAAGTGTTATGCAAAGACATAGGGTTGAATAGGCTACATGGGAGCCCGAGGAGGCCATGAGGAAACAATACTCAAACCTTTTTATCGGTAAGATTTTCGAGGACGAAAATCCCTAAAGGGGGGAGAGCTGTAACATCCCGAATTAGGGACTAGTTGAAATAGTGGTTTCGAGACCATAAATTCAAAATAAAAATAATTATTTTATGATAATTTGATGATCCATGATATGATTGCATGTTTGTGTGAAATTTTCATGAAGAAATTCTATGCCTAAGATGTCCAATTTGACTTTAGGGACTAAATTGAATAAGTTGTAAAACTTGTATTTTAGAAGCTTCAAGTGTAATAGCCTAATTTTGGACCTAGTTGGAACGGTGGTTTCGGGGCCACAAATCTGACGACGAAAAATTTATTTTTATTATATTTTTATAGTCTACAATTTCACGAAATGATTTCGTGAAAATTTCGTTCGAAAATTTCAACGTTTGGGCACTCAATTTAGTCAAAAGGACTAAATTGTAAAAAGTGAAAAACTTGAGTTCTAGAAGCTAGAAGTGTCTAATTGCTATGAAATTTTAAATTGGAGGTCCTTAAATGGTAATTAAACCATTGGTAAATTTTTTGGACAAAAATGGTCATGAAATAGGTGAAATGGAATATTTTTAAGTTAATGGCATTTTGGTCACTTAGTAATTAAAATGAATTAAAAACAAAATAAAAGCCAAAATTTCTTGTCCATCTTCTTCCTTGGCTGAATTTTACATGAAGAAACCATGTCTAGGGTTTTCCAAGCTTCCAAGCTCGATTGTAAGTCCTTTCTTGCCCCAGTTTTAATGATTTTTACGTTTTTGAAATTCTCGTAACAAGATCTACCTATTTCTACCATTTATTTGAGTTATGATGAAGGTCTAGGGTTTGACCTATGTTAGAAATTTGTGCATCTTGATGTTTAATGGTAGATTATGCATGTTTATGGTTGGAGAAACAACTTTTGCTAACTGATTTTCGGTGAAAATGCTTAAAAGGACTAAATTGTAAAAGTTATAAAATATGTAGTAAAAGTGTGTTCTAGTGGAAATTTTGGGCTGTTATAGTTATGAGAATGGTTTGGCTAGCTTAAGATAAAAGGAAATTGAATAAATTTCATTTTACAAGCCTAGGGGTAAAAATGTAAATATTACAAAGTTTAGGGGAAAAAATATAATTTTTTCATAATATGATTTTTGGGTCACAATGAATAATATGACTAATAAATAAGCTAAATGTGATATTTTAGATCAAGAAAAATGAGGTTTGGACTTAGAACGGGGGAAAAACGCGTATTTGACAGTTAGGTCTTTTTCACCATTTTTGGTATCGAGGTAAGTTCGTATGTTTAATAAGCATTTAATTGTACAAGTATAAATGTTTAATTAATATAATTGTGATAAATGACTTATTATTAAAATGAAATGCACTATAGAGTACGGTATTATGGAAATGACCATGAGATTTTTTGATACACTATGCAATGATATGATCTAAAATATGTCTATGATACTTGATGACATTGTGATGAGCTGTAATTTCATGTTCAAATGTGATTATCTTTATTATTATCATTATGAAGAATTATGTGATTAGTCATTATCATGAGTTATATGATTGGTCCTCTAGACAAGTTCAACGAAGACGTGCAATTAAGGAAATCCCGTTTGAACTTTAGGAATAGTTTAGGATACAAGTGATATGTCACTAGGAATTATGTGATCTGAGCTCATGAGTTGTGGTCTGAGTTCATGATATATGTGACACATGCTATGGCTGTCCGAGTGCTGGCCTTGTATGTTCTACCGGTGCTGGGTAGTCCGACATGTGTTGCGGATACCTAACAGCTTGTCTGAGCAGCCCGTGTAGCTACATCCCGACCGGCAGCTTGTGTGAGCAAACCCGAGAGTAGCTCGAAACTGAGCAACATATGATATGTGATATGTGATATGAGGTAGCGTTGGCTACATATAGGGCACTTAGGTTTGAGATTTCGATGTATCCGATGGTATTCCAAGTGTTCAACTGGTAAATTATTGGGTAACTTGATGGAAAACCCGAGGGGTAAGTCAATGAGAAGAATAAGTATATGGTTATGTCATGAGATAGTATAGGTACGTACTCAAAACTCATGAGCATTAAGCTTGGTATGTGGTAAGAATGCAAATGAATGAGTTATGTCTATGAGAATGATTTTTTATGATGACCTTGTGATTATAGGTTTATATTTATGACGTAAAAATATATGGTGAATTCGATTGTGAATCATGTGTAAGGCTTTTAGGCCAAATTGAATTGAGACACAATGTGCTTATTGTTTTAATGTTGTGATTCAATGAATAATGAAAAGAGAGAAAGACTGACATAAAAACCTAATAAAAAATGGATATGAAAGTACTAAGAGTTTTGGACCATTGAAGGATGTTAAGCTATATGAATTGGGAAATATGAATATACATAATTAATACGCACTTTTATTATGAATACTTAAATGATTTGTCAAATGTTGAAGTGTTTTATTATGAGAGTTTATGTTTGCTTGACTAATGTTAAGATAGGATAAATTTATGTTTATAGATTAAAAGATGGGTATTGCAATTGATTAATTTGTAACCACGAGAACATATTGATGAAATTGGTAAATTCATGTAAATGATTCACTTATTATTTTCACACGGACTTACTAAGCTATATAGCTTACCCTCTTTTCTTTCCCACCTCTTATAGGTTTATTCAGCTAGCTTGGGTTGGAGATCGTTAGAGATTCTATCACACTGTCAAGTTATCGTGTTGGGTAAATGAACGCAAACCTTTGAGTCTATAGCATGTATAGGGACTTAGTCATTTTGTGTATGTGTCATTATGATATGGCCAAATGTATTGGCTTGTAATGAATAACGATTTGATTTGGTATGTAGCCATATAAATTGGCTTATATTGACTAATGGGTTGCAAGCATATTAATTACTCTTATGCCTATGCCAATGTCATTGTGTGATGTGGTTTATAATGGTATGTTAATGAAAGTTAGTACAAGGGAATCATGAAAGAGTAAAATTAGCATTAAAACAGTTTTGGACAGCAACAGTAGTACAACTTTGAAAAATCACCAAAAATTGTGGAAATCGAATTAGAGATTGAATAAAATATGAAATTAAATCTTATTGAGTCTAGTTACATGTGCTGGGAACAAAGGGCAATGGCAAATTGGCTTAAATTAGGGGATAAGAACTCAGCCTTTTTTCACAAGTATGCCCTAATTTGTAGACGAATAAACACAATATCTAGGCTAGAATTAGATGAAGAAGGAGAGGTTACTGATGAAATTGAGATCAATGAGGCTTCTACCTTATTTTTTTCAGAAGCTATTTACGTCAAATGGAGTTGGGGATCTATCTTATCTCTTAATGGGCATAGAAAACAATATTTCACATTATATAAATACTACTTTAATGTCAACTTATACGACAGAAGAAGTACATTCGGCTTTGAGAGGAATGAGGCCTACTAAAGCACCAGGACCTGACGGTTTTCCAGCATTATTTTTCCAAAGATTTTGGCACATCGTAGGTAAAGACGTTACAAATTTTTGTTTGGGAATTTTAAATAATGATCAGAATTTTGGCTCTCTTAATCTAACGAATATTGTGTTGATCCCAAAAATCCCAAATCCCATAAAACTTGTCAACTACAGACCTATTAGTTTGTGTACGGTTATTTAAAAAATTTTGGGAAGACATTAGCCAATCGACTTCAAAAAGTAATTGGGAGATGTATTGATACGGCCTAAAGTGATTTTGTCCCTGGAAGATTAGTTTCTGATAACGTGCTCTTAGCTTATGAAATTCTGCACACTTTTCGACAAAGCCGTATAGGGAAAAAAGGATATATGGCAGTGAAACTTGACATGAGTAAAGCCTATGATAGAGTCGAATGGGGTTTTCTAAAGGAAGTAATGCCACAGATGGGTTTTGCAAAGGAATGGGTGGTACTAATTATGAAATGCATTACCACAGCTTCTTATTCAGTAAATATCAATGGAGGAAAAGGAAGAATTTTTCGATCTACTAGAGGGTTGTGACAAGGAGGCCCTCTTAGTCCTTTTCTTTTTCTTTTATGCAGTGAGGGACTTTCATTGTTGATGAGATTGGAAATGAAAGAGGGTTTGTTAAAAGGTGCAAAGGCTAGTAGGCGAGGTCCAGAGATATCACATTTACTTTTTGCAGACGACTATATATTGTTCGGTGAAGCAACAAATAGAGGAGCGATGCTATTGATAGGAATTCTGAAGGAATATGAAAAATGCTCAGGTCAATGTGTGAATTTTAATAGATCTACGATCTTTTATAGTTTGAACACATTAGAAGAAAAAAAAGATGAAATCTTAGCACTATTAGGGGTAAGAAGGTCAACAAATCAGGAAAAGTACTTAGGACTTCCTAATATGGTTGGCAGATGAAAGAAAGAATCTGTTCAAAATCTTAAAGAGAGGGTTTATTCCAGAATTGAAGTTTGGAGCACCAGAATATTATTACAAAGGGGTAAGGAGGTGTTCATTAAATCAGTGCTTCAGGCAATACCAACTTATGCTATGTCCTGTTTTCTTCTACCAAAATCTTTATGTGGGGAATTAGAAAACATTTTTACTAAATTTTGGTGGAAAAAAGGATATGGGAAAAAAGGAATACATTGATGTCAGTAGAAGCATATGTGTCGAACTAAAGATGAGGGAGTAATGGGTTTTAGGAGTATGACTCAATTTAATATCTCATTATTAGCAAAGAAAGGATGAAGGATTTTAAATAGTCCAAACTCTTTAGTTGCGCAAGTACTAAAAGCAAAATATTTTCCGAATGAGAATTTTTTAAATTCGTGTTTGGGGAATAATAGTTTGTATACATGGAAAAACATATGGGTGACAAAGGACACTTTGGCGAAGGGATTTTGCTGGAAGGTGTGTAGGGCACGAACATTTCAGTTATTAACAATGCTTGGATTCCAGATGCAAGAAATTTTAGATTATTGTCATTTGTTAATAATTTGAGTGATTTTAAAGTTACTGAGCTAATTGATACTAATGACAGAAAATGGAAAAGGGAGTTTATTGTTAATACCTTTTCAAGGAAGTAGCTAAAAATATTCTTCGTATTCCTTTGGTGAAAGAACCTCACGATGATTTCCTGGCCTAGAGTGGTGAACCTTCGAGAGAATACTCGGTTCGTAGCGCCTATAAAATATTACAAAGTTTTGAAGATCCTAGAGCTTATGCTTTACAAACCGACTACAAAATTTTTTACAAAAAACTCTGGCTACTAAATCTACCTTCAAAAATTAAGATTATAGTCTAGAAAATATCATGGAATTATTTGTCTACATGGGTTAACATGCAATACAAGAAGTTAACAAATATTGCAATTTGTCCCTGGTGTGAAAAAAGAGCAAAAACTATGGATCACCTCTTTTGCGAATGTCTTGTTTCAGTGTTAGTATAGGCAAAATTATCAATCCCGAATTTCTTACAGGAATCTAATTTGGAGTTTTTACAGTGGCTCACCTGGGTTTTTGCTTAGAACACTCCCTCACAATGTAGATTATTTTGTTGTACGTTATGGGCAACCTGGGGAGAAAGAAATGCTAGAATGCATGAGAAGGTAAGTAGAACTGGGAAAGAAATAGTGAGCTTTGTCAATAGTTATATTACAGAGGGGTTGAAAAAAGAACCCTCAAAATTTCACAAGAAGTCCGAAAATGGAAGCACCCACCTGGTCAGTCAGTGAAGATCAATTTTGATGCAACATACGATGGAAGACTTTGTAATTCGACTTTGGGGATTGTGGCCAGAAATAGTGAAGGTAATGTTCTCTTACTGTACTCAGAGATTCATCAACAAGTTACTTCAGCCTTCCTTGCTGAGGCTCTCGCTTGCCGCAAAACAGCTCAAATCGGAATAGACATGCAATGGCCAAAGCTCATTATAAAGGCAACTCATTATCAATAATCAAAAAGTGCAAGGAAAAAAGACAAGATAAATCACAGGTAGGAGCATATATACACGATATTCAACAGATAATGTCTAGATCTAGAAACTTAATGTTTGAATATATTCCAAGAACAACAAACAGTTTAGCACATACATTAGCAACTGAATCGTTGAAGAAGAAGGAGGAGATATACCTGTTAGGAAGCTTCCCTAAATATGTTGAAAACCAGGATGAAAATGATAGAGTGCGAGAACTAGATTGAAAATGGACAGAGAAGAAGAGGAATAAAGGAATGTTTGAAATGAGTAGATCAATAGTTTAGGTGATAAAAGCTTTCCTTGAAAATTTGGAAACGTCTTTAAGAAGAAATGGTAGATGGATAGATAAGACGTGCATCAAAGTTTTTTGATTGGGCATAGTAGTGGTGATAATTATGAGTTTTTAGACTGTTCTTAATTTAGTTTCTTTTTTGAATATTTCTTTTATCCGGGACAAATTTAAATTCTGAGCCTTCTCTTCCATTTTTTTTACTATTTATTTTGGACTTTGTGTGTAACACCCCAAACTCGGCCTAGACACTACGGTTGAATCTGGTGTGTCACATCTGAGTGTTTTTTGAAACCTTGTACTTGATGGTGGAAACCATTTTTAAGTTAAACTCATCCAATTAAAAACTTCGAAAGCTTCTTTAGTTGAAAACCTTAAGGTTAGAAATGCAGGTTTTTATTTGAAACATTATTATTTTGAAAATTTGATGTTCCTACTCTAGCAATTTAGAATATGAAATCAAAAGCCCATTAAAATTTTAAAACCCCCAAATGGCCTTATTACATAATTAAAACCCAAATATGAAAGCTTAAATAAAATGAGTTATTAACAACCAATCTGCGGACGTGTGGCCACCACTGAGTCCCTCGCGGCTCCAAATCGTCTAAGGCTGGGGATTACTTGCACAGTTAAAAGAAGGGTGAGTTTACGAAAACTCAGTGTGTAATCCCCTATCGGTCAACAGTAATAGTGCATACAGTAACGATCTGGGCCTGAGCCCTATTTAATAACAGTACAGTTGGGCCTAAGCCTTATGCAGTAACAGTGTGGGCCTATGCCCAAAACAGTATAATCAAAATATAGGTATGCAACCCAACCCAGTCCATCCTGCTCACCACTTGTACCAACCAACTCACCTTGTGGGGAAAAAATCAACCCATCCAGCCAACACACCAATATCGCAGCGTAGTTGCTAATAGTAACGCAGCAAAGCTGCTAGTAGTAACGCAGCAAAGCTGCTAATAGCTCAAAAATTCCATTGATTCAATGCTCGTATAGGTTTCAGTACATACCTGTACCATTGCTTTTCTATTTCTCACCAATTCACATTTTCAATTTACTCGTTGAACGATTCGGAATAGAAGTCGAACACTCAGGAGTCTTGTACACTAAGTACCTATACCATGGCCCGAAGCCAAATCATGGTAACTTATATCTGAAGTACTAATATCATGGCCCGAAGCCAAATCAATCAATATTCATGGCCCGAAGCTAAATTGGTATAACTCACACCCAAAGTGCTAATATCATGGCCCAAAGCCAACTCAATGTATCCCCTAATGACATATCACTAGTATCCTAAACTATTCCTAAGGTTCAACCGGGATTTTGAATGCAAAATTACCATCAATTCATTGTTGAACTTATCTGAAGTCTCATATTCACAACTTATACAATATAAAAGCATTTAAAATACACTTATAATGAAATTTATCATATACGAACTTACCTCGGATGTGAAAATGACAGAATAAGTCGATTAGTTGATAACTTTAGTTTTCCCCCAATCTAGATTCGAATTCCACTTTTCTTGATCTAAATATATTAAAAAATTAACTTATTTAATAATCTCTCTATTCAATTTAATCCAAAACACACATTTAATTACATTTACACTTTTACCCCTAGAATTTCACCACTTTTACAATTTAGTCCTTAGTACACAAAATCACAAATTCATGAAATTTCTTTAATACTCATGATAGCTGAATTACTATAATACCCCTAGAAACCCATAATTTTAATTTATTTCACATTTTAACCATTAAATTTACACATTTTAACCACTAAATTTACACATTTCACAATTTAGCCCCTAAATTGCATTTTAACTAAAAATCACTTAACAAAACTTGTATAACTATCATCAAACATTCAAAAACTATCAAGAAAATTCAAAATACATGCTTATTCATAAATTGAAACATCAAAATTAACATTTTTGCAAAATAGTCCCTGGGCTAGCTAGACCTATCTACAACGATCTCAAAAATGTAGAAGTCATTAAAAATGGGAAAAAATGAACCTACAATTGAGCACTGAAATGGTCGAACCCTAGAAAGCTCCATTGGTTCTTTATTTTCTTGAATTTTTAGTGGAATGAAGAAAAGATGATGATGAATTATGATTTCTTTTATTTTAACTTAAGTTATTTTACAAATTACCATATTAACCTTAGCTTAAAACATTAAATATCACTTAATATATACCCATAATTGTCAACATACCATTATAATGGTATAATTACAACATAACGACCTCCACTTTAATGTTCCATAGCTAATAGACACCTTTAGCTAATAAAATATTTGATTTAGTCCTTTTCATCAAATTAACCAATTAAGCGATAAAATTTCTAAACGAAACTTTCAAACAATCATTAAATCATGCAATAAAAGTTAAAATAATAATAAAATAATAATTTTAACTTCGAATTTGTGGTCCCAAAACCACTGTTCCTATAACAGCCCGATTTTAGGCCTTGCCAGAACAGTGGTTTTGGAACAACAAATCCGAGGTCAATAAATTATTTTAATATTATTTTATATGTTATAGCATGATTAATATGAGTGCATGAAAAATTTGGTGAATTAAGTTTAGCGTTTGTGAGCTTAATTGCAAAAAGGACTAAATCGTATAAAAGGCAAAAGTTTTATTTTACTACCCAAATATGTTAAATGGCTAGGGAACCAAAAGTTTAGGTCTTTAAAGTGCAAATAGACCCTTTTGGGGAGTGATGGTCGGCCATAGGGACAAAAAAATTTGAAAAGTCAAAGGTTGGTGGCATTAGGTGACTTTTTTGGTAATAAAATAAAATAAGGAAAAAGGTTGTCATCTTTTTCATTTCTTCTTCTTCAACCACCGAAAATGGCAACAAACATGGGGGTTTTGAAGCTCAAATTTTCAGCAACTTAAATCCTTTGCTTGTAAGTGAAATTTGTGGTTGTTTTCTGTTGATTTTAGTATTTTTGGAACCCTTGTAGCTTAATCTAGCTAATGGGGGGATTATTTTGCAAAATGGTTGAAAGCCTAGGGTTTTTCCATGAGAGAATTTATGTTGTTTTTTAAATTTTTATGGAAGAAAATGAGTCTTGGTTGTGTAATAAACAACTTTTGTGAAAGGATTTTCATGGAAACACCTAAAAGAACCATTTTGTGAAGTTTATAAAATAGGTTGTAAATGTGTGAAATAATTGTGGGCTGCTTCTAGTATAAAAAGAATTCGACTAGGCTTGGTTAGTTAGAAAATTCGATGAGAATCGATTTACGAGCCTCGGGATAAAATCATAATTTTGTGAAAGTCTAGGGGAAAAATGGTCATTTGGCCAAAGTATAAATTATGGAATGTATTGGTTAATATGATTATTAAAATAGTGGATTTTATTATTTTAGATCAAGAAAATCGAGATTTGGGCTTAAATCGGGAAAGTATGAGATTATGGACTAAAATGAAATAATTAGCTGTGCTCGGATTTGAGGTAAGTTCGTATGATAACAATAATACAATGTTATGTTTGAATTGTAATTCTTTACTATTATTGCATAACTTGTATGATTGAATACATTGAAAAAGTTGATGGAATTGTGTACATGATGTGGAAATTTGAAATGGAAGAATGTTACTGAAATGCAAGAAAATGATGATATATGACAAGTGATATAGGAAATAGGTGATATATATATGTTTAAATGTTTTATTATTATCATGTATCATAATCTTACTTGTTACCATGAAAGTATAAATAATGTGGACCCATGAGTAGCTCAATGAGCCAGTGTTACATGATAGTGCTATGGGATCGGGGTACTAACTGATGAATAGGCCCGTGAGTAGCTCAAAATGCGAGCATTACATAGTATGAGGTAGCTCTGGCTTCTTACATGCCACTTAGGTGCAAACTTCCCGTGTATCCAATAGTATTTCGAGTGTTCAACGGGTAATGCAATGGATAATGTGATGAAATACCCAAGGAGGGCATGTTAAAGAAGGTATGGTTATGTGATATACTACGAGTGAGTACAGGTATGTACGCTAAACTCATGAGCAGTGCCTTGATGAGGAATGACTTATGGTGAGAAAGTTTATGTATATGTATATATATGAACATATGATAAGTATGAAAAAAGGCTTGAATGATGAATAATCTTTATGGTTATGTTATTATGTTTTTGGGTAATTGAACATGGAATCCACGAAATGGTGAGTTCATGATTAGTTGAAAATGAACTTATGATAGTTATCATCATATTGCACTAAAATAGTTTTGGATAGTAGCAGTAGTTTGACTTTGAAAATACACGAAAAATAGTGGAAAGTGAGTTAGAGATTGAATAAAATATGGAATTAAAGCTTATTGAGTTTAGTTTCTTATGAAGGTAACGGTGTAAGCAAAAGAATTTCATATTATGAGATAATTGAATTTGTGTGAGACAGAGTCAGAACGGTTTTGAAGTCCCCTATCTTGAATTTGAAAAATCACTAAAAATTGTACAAGAATAATTATGGGTTAGAATTTATATGAATAAATTCTTACTGAGTCTATTTTTAAGAGAAATAGACGAAAACACCATCCAAATCCCGTACTAAGGGATATATGAAATTTAGTAAAGAAAGGTCAAAGCTGTCAAACAGCAGAATAAGGGTAAATATGAAGAATAAACTGTACTTATTGGCTAGACCAAAAATTTTGAAAATTTTATGGCAAGAAGATATGTGAGTCTAGTTTCAGGAAAAAATTATCAGATCTTAATTTAGAGTTCTGTAACTTCAGATATAAATAATTTAGTGATTGAGACTCGAGAAAACAGCTTGACCTGAACATCAATAAAAGTACAAATATGGTTGTATTACCTTGAGAAGCAAGTTCATAAATTGCTTATTATTTTCATACGGTCTTACTAAGCTATAAAGCTTACCCTCTCCTTTCCATTTCTTTTAGTGTTGTCAAGTTAGCTCGGGATTGGAAATCATCGGAGGCAACATCAGACTATCAAGCCATCGCTTTTGGGGTATCGATGAATCTTGAACGTCTTCAAGTGAGTGGCATGTATAGGGACTTAGTTATTGATATGTGATTTTATGATTTGGCCAAGATGTTGGTTTATATTAGTACATTGTATATAGCCATGAGATGTGGCTTATGATGGTCATGGCTTGTAAGCCTATTTATCCCAGCTAAGTATTAATGCCTTGTGATGTGGTCGTGTGATTATATTTGTTTGATATGAATGGTTAGTATTACGGTATGTGTGTTTGATGAATGTATTATGACCAAATGAAGTAGTTATAATCAGAAAATAAAAGTGTGATATGGCAATAAGTCAATAATGCTTGAACATGAAATTTGTGTGGAATGGCGTAGGCAAGCATGGTATAAGTGTATAAGTGATAATCAAAATGACATGTTTAATTGATTGTGAATTGGTGTGTTTAGACTTGGTAAAAAATGAGTAAGCAAAACACATGTATCATGACATATGCATATTACAGTTGAGTCTTAATGGAGGATGTTTAATCATTTACTTGATGCTACATTATATGTGTCTATAATGTATTTAAGTGTGTAAGGTATTAATGATAACAAAAAGGCTTGGCAAATAGCCTAAGTGCTAGCCACATGGGCAGAGACACGTCCTGAGGACACGGACGTGTTGAAGACACACGGGCGTGTGACCCTGTTTCTTGAAAATTTTTCTAAGTTTTTCCAAAACTTTCTAAAGTTTTTGGTTTAGTCTTAAACCGCCTTTAATGCATGTTTAGAGCCTCGGTAGCTCAAGTAAGGGACATTATGCATGTGATTGAATGTTTTTAATTTCAATGAAAATTTTATGGCCCGATTTCATGAAATTGTGTACGTTTAAGTTTGATAATGCCTTAAACCCTATCCCGTCATCGGATACAGGTAAGGGGTGTTACATTTAGGGGTATCAGAGCTATGGTTTAGTCTGTTCTCGGACTAACTTGGCATGCATGAGAGTCTAGCTATACATGCCACCAATCTGTGATAGTGTGATATCTCCCGGCGTGAATGAGAACCATCTTGTGTAGACAAGGTACTCTCCAATCGAGCTACACCCTATCACGCATATAAAGAATTAAGGTATTCAAATAAAGTGAAATTATGATGAGTTGAAACTCGGAAAGGTATGAATAAGAATTCATGAAATGTATATATATACATATTTATGATATGAGAAACATGAAATAAAATGTGTACGTGGCATAATGAGCTTATCTGTGATTGACTGACAATCCCATGGTGTATATGATTGATTTCCTCAAGTGAATGCATGTGTTTAGAAAACTTACTCGAAATACAGGTAAAACGAATGTGCATGTATAATTAATTGAATGATTATGATTGGCAAGCTCGTATAGCTTGAGTGAATGTGTTAAATTGTTTGGATAGTGATGGGTGTCGAAACCACCAAATATAATTCTTACAAAGTAACTCTAATTAGTAGTAGAGTGGTAGTAGGGTCGAGTTCACAAGGATTGGATGCTATAATCAAGTTCCGTGTATAGCTTATGATCAGATTGTTTGTCGTGTCGAAGGTCGTGGCAATAGTCGTGCCTACGACTCCAATCATACCTGCAAAAATAGATATAAAAGTAAATCGGGGATTTTTGAAATGTTTAGAAACTAGATAATTGAAACAACATAAATAATTAATTAAATAAATTAGAAAATAAATTTAGAATTTTACAATAGATAAAATAAGCCTTAGCCTTAGACTCGGTAAATTTCTTATCAAGAATCGATCCTTGAAAATTTATCTTCTCCTCCAAACGATAAGCTGGTTATAGCAGTTAAGAACATCCTAACCACCAATTCTTCCTCTCGTAGTTGGTTCGATACGTACTGCAAACCAACCCTTACCAATTATCTAACCGAGATACATGTGTTCCCGATTCAAGATTTCGAAAACCTTGCGTTTTGAAGAACCCAACTCGAATTAACGGCCTCAATCGTGTTAGTCGTTTAAATCTGATCACCTTTTCCTCGATTTGTTCTTAAAGATCTGGATATAGCACGATTGACTCATTTGTCCAATTTTCAGTTAACACAACTCCAACCCAACGTACACTTTTTGACTTGTAATTGAGTTAACGTTAAGGGATGAGTTGTCAATCCCGATACTTAGGAAAAGAATGAATACCAATTGGACGGATTTTAGCATGAATTTGTCTCGATTCTCAATCAGAAAGAACACCGGCCTAAAGCTAAGATGAAATTTAGTGAAGCATGAATTTATTCATGCTTGTAAGTTGTGGAAGGTGATTGAATTTGTGTGATAATGGAAGAAATTGAGGGATAAAAGGGCTTGGAAAGCAATTGGACGAATTTAGAAAAAAACAAAGAAATTGAAATGAATTGGACAAAATTCCCACATCAAATTGAAAGAGAAAAGAAAATAATTCAATTCCAAATGGAAATAGGAAAAGAGAGAATAATCCAATTCCAAATTGAAGTAGGAATACAAAAGTGATGGATGATTTTGAAAGAAAAAAATTCCCCTTTTTATATACATGGGGTTTACTAAATTTAGCCTAAACTAATTTAATATAAAATCAAAAATAAAATAAAATAAAATAAGATTTTCCTATTTTTGGCTTTTACAAAGTCAAAATATTTGATGTGTCATTGGCTTCCTCCACCTTTTTGATGTGGCCCCATTTCAATGATTGTCTTTCAAATTGGCTCTTTTTAGCTTGTTTTTGACTAATTGCATCCCTGACAATATTAAATCATAAAAGCACTTAATTAGCAGGGTTCAGTTCAAAAATAAACCAATTTAAACACAAAAAACATGCAAATTAACATGTTTATCAAATCCCCCCTACATAGCTCATGCTTGTCCTCAAGCATATTGTTCCTTCAAACATTAGAATTCATTTTATAATTTATTAAAAATTGAGCATCTTTTCCGCATCTTTAATCAATGCAAACAACATAGGCAAAAAATAAATGAATGTTCAGAATATATAGTTTGATCAACAAGTGTCATAAGACTGAAATATGTGAGCTAAACAATTTCATCAAATTGAGTTTGAATCTAGTAATTTGCAAGGCATTGTTAACTACACATTAGTAAAAAAAATAAAAAATTAGACATGGTCAAACCTTTTTACGCTAACTAGGATGACAATCCAAGCACCCTATCCCAGTTACTCAGTTCAAACAGTCTTTATTATTATTTTTTAACAACATTTTTTTATTTAACTTTTAAAGGCTCGATTAGCGGAATGTTTGTAAGTTATCGACTTGTCACTCGAACCTTTTTACGCGAGATAAGATGACAACCCAAGAACCTTACCCTAGTTACTAAATTTGGTCACGTTTTCGAAACTTCACTCATAACTTGAGCCTTAAATTTTTTTATTTTATTAATTTATTTATGCACAAGCAAATATTTTTCCAAACAATCAATTTATATGAAAAATCTAGCTACATATATCAACGTTAAAACAAAAATGTTGACTAATCTATACACTTGAACATTTAAAATAAAAAATTTGCCTAATTGCCCAAATTGACTAAGTATGAGAGTAAAGGCTCAATGTCAAGTAAACTATCGAATGAATTCAACGTAAGATTGAACACATGCAAAAGAGAGACATGCAGCAAAAATCATGCATATTTACTTACCAACTCAACCCCCTACTTAATCTATGCTTGTCCTCAAGTATGTGTTATATGCAATAAAGTTTAGTAACTCAAACAACAAGCAAAGAGAAAGGTTAAAAATACTCCCCATGTGTTTCAATCGATGTTGTTAGCATTAGGAAATAATTGTCAACATTTAGCACGGCGTGCCCACGCCACCATCATTATCCGACTCTGGAAAACCTCCATTATGTTCTTAAAAACAACAAATTCACTAGATTAAATAAAAATTTATTATTTACAACCTAAATCTTACTAAAACTTAAAATTAAATAAATGAAAATAAATTTGGGTTGCCTCCCAAAAAGCTTTTTTTTAATGTCGTTAGCTCGATGACCATAAATGTTATCCGTTTGGCTCATTGCGACTTAATTTTTCCATCTCGCGCACTTGGATGTTCTTGCAGAAAAGTTTTGACCTTTGCCCATTATCTTTGAAGCCCTTCCTGGATTCCCCTATCATTAGTGGATTAAGGTGTCTTTAAGCTTCTCTGTTCAAGTTTGCATTATTCTCTATCAAAATTCTTGTACGTTCTGGAAACAATTTCAACTCTAATTTCGAGTCCTTCATGACAGCTTCACGTATTGGTTTTTGGATCATCGATAATTCCTCTTGCTTAACATCATGATCTACATTCCTACAATGCACGATTTGTAACTTATCATTGGGATGTCCCATATCCTCTTAAACATTAAACTTAACCATTTCACCGTCAAATTCCATGGTGAGTTTTCCACTCCAAACATCAATTTTCGTTCGCGCAGTACTCAAGAATGGTCTCCCAAGAAGTATCTCAGACGAATTGGCTGAGTTGTCATCCTCTATGTCGATAATGTAGAAGTCTGTAGAAAATATTAACTCGTTTACCTTAATAAGAATGTCCTCTAGCACTCCTTCTGGATGCACTATAGATCTATCTGCAAGCTGAATAATTACATCTGTTTCCTTTAAAATACCCGTTTTAAGTAGTTTATAAATTGACAAAGGCATAACATTAATTGATACGCCTAAGTCACACATGACTTTTTTAATACCGACACTACCTATTTTGCAAGATATGGAAAACATACCTTGGTCTTTACATTTAGGTGGTATTTTGCTTTGTAAAATGGCGGAAACATTTTCTACGACACTCACCTTTTCATTGCCTAGGAGCTTCCTCTTACTTCTGCATAACTCTTTTAAGAATTTTGCATACCGTGAAATTTGTTTAATCACATCAAGAAGAGGTATGTTGATTTCTACCTTTCAAAAGGTGTCAAGGATCTCCTCGTATTCTCGCTTCTTCTTGCATTGGACAAGTCTTCCAGGAAATGGAGGTGGTACTACAAATGATTTTTGTGGTGCCGCTCAACTGGAGTCTCTGTGTCAAGTTTTTCTCATCTTGACCAGCATTGTGGGCACGACTCATGCCAGGTACGGGCTCCAAAACCTTCCCACTTCTTAATGTCATAGCACTTACATTGTGTCTTGGATTAGGCTCAGTTTGGGAGGACAGCTTACCTTGAGACTTCAAACGGCTAACTGTCAGCACAAGCTTATTCACTTGCTTATCTAACTCCTGCAAGTGCATTTCAATTTTTAGCTGAAAATTCTCAGTATTATAGAGTAGCTTTTCTACTATGGCTTCCAAAGATGACTTTGGGGGTGGTAATTGTTGATTCAAAGGCAACATTTGTTGGTAAGGTTGATTGAATTCAAGACTCGTCCCATAACTAAGATTTGGGTGATCTTTCCACCCCACATTATACGAGTTTGAGTAGGGGTCATATAACCTTTGGAGTGGTCCTGGAAAGTTCTCGTTAGCATTTGCTTGTTCTGTCGAATCCTCATGAAATATCGGACAAGAGTTTGTCGGGTGGTCTGGCTTAGCGTAAATTTCGCACAACGGTGCTGGGCTCATTTTATCTGTAAGAAAAGTCTGAATAATGTTGGCCAGCATATCAATTTTATTTTCTAGAGATAGAGAACTTAACCCATGAACCCGTCTCATAGGTTCTGTGGCTGGTCGAAATTGTTGAGAGTTAGGAGCCATGGTTGAAATCAACTCTCGTGCTCTCTGAGGAGTCATATTGACTAGTGCCCCTCCACTTGCAAAATCTATCATCTTTATCTTCATCGGAAGTAATCCCTCATAGAAATACTACAAGAGTGACTATTCAGTCAGTCCATGTTGTGGACAACTTGTACACAACTTTTTGTAGCGCTCCCACTAATCGTAGAGTGATTCAGCGTCCTTTTGACGGATTCCCATAATGTCTCTTCTTAGTTTGGCTGCTCGGGCTGTAGGGAAAAACCTGTCAAGAAACAAACGATACATGTCAGACTATGTGTTGATAGATTTTGGAGGTAAATAAAGTAGTCTCTCTCTAGCAGAGTCGGCTAATGAAAAAGGGAAAGCACGAAGTTTGATTTGGTCTTCTGTTACTCCCTGAGGCTTTATGCTTGTGCACACCATATGGAATTCTTTAAGGTGGGTGTGCGGATTTTTATTCTTTAGTCCATGGAAAGTGGGTAGTAAATGAATCAATCCAGATTTTAACTCGAACGACGTTCTTCCTGCCGGATAGGTTATGCATAAGGGTTGTTATTCATTCGGTGCTGCAATGAGTTGGCGTATCGTCTATTCAGCCATTTTGTTTGGTTTGTCAAATGAGAAAATTTCTTCAGTATACGGTATAGTTTCAAGTCTGAGATTTGGCTGTTTACTGCGTCGAATAGCTTCTTTTCGCAGTTGTCAGGCCAATTTCTCAATTTCTAGTTCAAATTCTAAAGTTCCCGGTTCTGATCTGCTCATAAGGAAAACAAATAGAAATTAGAAGAATATCTCCAGTTGCCGGCAACAGCGCCAAAATTTGATAGGCATCGAAACCACTAAATATAATTCCTACAAAATAACTCTAATTAGTAGTAGAGTGGTAGTAGGGACGAGTCCACAAGGATTGGATGCTATAATCAACTTCCGCGTATAGCATATGATCAGATTGTTTGTCGTGTCGAAGGTCGTGGCAATAGTCGTTCCCACGACTCCAATCGTACCTGAAAAACTTAGAAATAAAAGTAAATCGAGGATTTTTGAAATGTTTAGAAGCTAGATAATTGAAACAGCATAAATAAATAATTAAATAAATTAGAAAATAAATTCAGAATTTTGCAACAGATAAAATAAGCCTTAGCCTTAGACACGATAAATTTCGTATCAAGAATTGATCCTTGAAAATTTATCTTCTCCTCCAAATGATAAGCTGGTTATAGTAGTTAAGAACATCCTAACCACCAATTCTTCCTCTCATAGTTGGTTTCGGTACGACCTACACACCAACCCTTACCGATTATCTAACTGAGATACACGTGTTCCCGATTAAAGATTCCAGTAGCCTTGCATTTTGAATAACCCAACTGGAATTAACGACCTCTACTGTGTGGGCCATTTAAATCTGATAACCTCTTCCTCGATTTGTTCTTAGAGATCTGAATACAGCATGACCGACTCGTTTCTCCAACTGTCAGCTAACACAACTCCAACCAATGTGCACTTTTTGACTTGTAATTGAGTTAACCTTAAGGGATGAGTTGTCAATCTCGATACTTAGGAAAAGAATGAATACCGATTGGTTGGATTTTAGCACGAATTCGTATCTCATAATTCCCGACCCGAAAGAACACTAAAGCTAAGATGAAATTTAGTGAAGCATGAATTTATTCATACTTGTAAGTTATGGAAGGTGATTGAATTTGTGTGATAATGGAAGAAATTGAGGGATAAAAGGGCTTGGAAAGCAATTGGACGAATTTAGAAAAAAACAAAGAAATTGAAATGAATTGGACAAAATTCCCACATCAAATTGAAAGAGAAAAGAAAATAATTCAATTCCAAATGGAAATAGGAAAAGAGAGAATAATCCAATTCCAAATTGAAGTAGGAATACGAAAGTGATGGATGATTTTCAAAGAAAAAAATTCCCCTTTTTATATACATGGGTTTTACTAAATTTAGCCTAAACTAATTTAATATAAAATCAAAAATAAAATAAAATAAAATAAGATTTTCCTATTTTTGGCTTTTACAAAGTCAAAATATTTGATGTGTCCTTGGCTTCCTCCACCTTTTTAATTTGGCCCCGTTTCAATGATTTTCTTTCAAATTGGCTCTTTTTAGCTTGTTTTTGACTAATTGCATCCCTGACAATATTAAATCATAAAAACACTTAATTAGCAGGGTTCAGTTCAAAAATAAACCAATTTAAACACAAAAAACATGCAAATTAACATGTTTATTAGATAGATTTATATGAGTGTAATGACATGCATATGATGATGTGTGAGGTTGAAGTTTTGATTGTAATGTATTCATCCATGTTTGGTGACTCTCATATGATATTATGTGCTTGATATGTTAAATTAAGTGAATGTGACGAGAAAAGTTATCCAGAATTCATAGAATGTGTGCATAAGTGAACTTGAGTGAATAAGATAATCGAAAAATTGTGAAATACAAATATGAACGATAATTTTTCCTGAAATAAATGGTATGCTTACAAAACTGTTGCTATGATGATGAAATAGTGTTATATGCATACGCGTATGAGGGGAGAGTTAGGGACCTTACAACCCCACCCCTTTACTAGAGTGGTATTTATAAAGGATTTTATGAGATCTGTGGGATAAGTGCACAAGTGTGAAACCAAAGAGTTCAACTGTAGAATGATTATAAATATGGACAAAATTTGTGAATGAGTTGATAAGTAAAGATAGACCTAGAAAGGTATCATATTAATTTAAAGATTATTCGGTTTACGAAACATCACAATGAGAGAAGAACTTAACTTTGGTAAATTAAC
Source organism: Gossypium hirsutum (assembly GCF_007990345.1). Classification (NCBI taxonomy): domain Eukaryota; kingdom Viridiplantae; phylum Streptophyta; class Magnoliopsida; order Malvales; family Malvaceae; genus Gossypium; species Gossypium hirsutum. The sequence goes on from NC_053429.1 coordinate 43,625,828, forward strand.
TTTTTCAGACACGATGTTGAAAGAATGTAGTAATCAGAATCCCTTCTGAACTTATTTTCTTTAGTGAAACGAATAATACAGGATTTGTGATGAAAAAAATAGTTGAGGGAATAATATTTGAAGGGTAAGATATCCGAGTGTAACAGTTATGGCTGAACAGATTTCGACAGTTTCTTCTGAGGTATTCTATAAGTTTAATTGTTATTGGGATTATTCCTATGGCTATTGCTCTTCTGATAAAATTGTTGTTCTATGGGAATGTTTTCTAATCATGATGTATAGATGAAAGTATTGATAGTCCGATTGGTATATAACCTGTATTGCTCTATTTCTATCTAGCATTCTATTACATTTCATCTATTGGGATTTTATGAGAAAATACAGATGATGTTATAATTCTATTTCTTCTAATTGGTGTTCTGTTCAATACATATGTGGGAAGGTATATTATCCTTGTTGCATTTAATTCCAGGGGGTTGGATTGACGTATTCTTCTGGATTTCTTTTCTTTGAGGAATTATCGAGATCCTTCATAGTTTTAGAGAATGAGGTATCGAGTTCTCATTTCTGTAAACCGAGTTAGAAATATTTTTATAAATATTTACAAAGTGTCATTAAGGTGATATTAAAGTTTCGTTGAAAAATTTTAACGTTTTGATAGTTAATTAATTAAAAAGGACTAAATTGTAAAGGATGTAAAATTTGATCACTAGTTGATTTAGTGATTAAATTGCTTATTAAATAAAGGAAAGGGAAATTAAATGGTGATTAAACCATTTAAGGAGTTAGTGGAAGGTTTTGGGTAATTAAAAGCTTGAAAATTGGTTGAATTTTAAATCGACAAAATTGTAATTTGATTATTAAACTTTAATTAAATAAAAGAAAAGCCATTATCACCATTTTCATGTCTTCTTCACCGATTGTAAAGAAAAAAAGGGAGCCATTTAAGTCCTAGGAATTTTGGCATGTTCAAAAGCTTAATTGGTATGTCATTTTTGTAACGCCCCAAAAAAAATTTCTAAGTATTTTTTTTGTATGTTTATGTCACACAAATGCATGTCTGCTTCAGTGGTTAAGTGTCCTGGGAAGAGTTTGAGAAGTCTTGGGTTCAAGCCTTGGCTTGTGGAAAAGTTTTATTTTTCTTTTGAATAAGCCCTGTCTCTGGTTAGTAGGTTCTTTAATAAATGTGGGTGAAACATGTCAGAAATGGCTTGCAGGTCTAGGGGATAAGTAGCGTGTTACCAATGTCTGAGGTCTGAAGTTCGAGTCTTGGTCTACGCAATGGATTTTATTTTGCTGTGAGTACATGGGAGTGTTCTAGCTTGGTCGAAACTCTAAAGAGTTTGAAGGAGCTTCAAATTAGAGGGTGGAGAGATTGGAGGAAATTTTTGAGGAGTGGATCAAGGGATTGGTGGACGGTTTGAGTGATTTAGGGAGGAAAATTCAAGATTTTGAAGTGTGGGAGAGTTAGTGCCGAATTGGTATGCTAGCCACTCAAGAATTCAGCAGGGTATGTTTTCTCTCCTCATTTTCGGTTTCTGACTTTTTTTATTTTTGCTTCTTTTCACTTCTTAGTTTTGTGGTTGAATATTACAAAAGACCATTTAGGTAGTCTCGTGTCCTTTTTGTTGTTGTTGTTTATTCTGAGTTTACACTTCCATCGAGTTCTTTTTGACCGATTGACTCTCCTCTATTAGTCATTCTCTTTGTCTTCTTTTGCCTTGGTTGATTCTCTTCTCCCGCTCTCTCAAGCTTTGGCCGAATACCCCCTCTTCTTTCTCTCTCAATTCTTTCCCCTTTTCATCTTGTTACCTTGGCCGAATACTTCATCTCTCCCTTTCTATTTTTGTTTTCGGATTTGGCAAGTGTTCTTTGATCAATCGGGTTCGACTGCACGGTTCTTCTCTCCCTCTCTCTTTATCGATTTTCCTTGGCCAAATATTGGTAGGTAAGCCTCTGCCTTACTTCTTTCCCTTTCCTCTTTTCACTTTTCTGGGCACCATCTCTTCTTTTTTCCTTTTCTTTCCGTTAACCCTCTATTTACTTTTTCTGGTCAATCCTTCTTCTCAGTTCTTTGTACACTAATCACCAATCTACAATTTACTCTGTCGTTGTTGGTAAGTAGTTTAGGGTTGTTGTAAAGAATCATAGGTTACTATATGAAAGGTGGTGTTGAGCGGTAAGTGTGGTTCAGTTGAGATTGTATTGTACTCCAAGTATGGGTTTAATAAAAAGGTTGTGACTTTCGTGTAGGTGGTGACCGAGGTTGATTGGCACGTCTCCTAAGAACCAAGGGTGCGACTATGATTGATTTTAGGTAAGGAGATTGCGATCTATTTGGAACACCATTAGGTCCTTTTTGAAACATGACTTAAGTAACTGATTAGATGTCGGCTTGATTTAATTCAGGTATAAGAGTTTTCGGAGCGCGGTTAACTTCAAATCACGTTAGGTGTGTAAAAACACTGCCCCTAATCGTAGATCGACAAAGGCCAAAATAAGTAACCGTTGATGCTACACGGGAGTGCGCTCATTCGTGTGGTAGTCCGTATGCCTAAACATGGGTGTATGATAGTTGAGGCTGACCATGAGCAATGTCATGGGCAGACGTCATTTTGGGCCATTTTGGGCCGAACTGAGCTGTGTGGGCCCCACAGGCATGTGGGCCCCACATGGGTAAACCACATGGACTTCTAGAAAACATTGGGCTAGGCTATGTAATCCATATAGCCAAGGCCAATTCTGGACTATGTGGGCCACAAGGGCGTGTGGGCCCACATAGGCCAGCAATATGGGCCATGGGCCCCTTTTCACTGTTTAACTGTTAAGGTTGCATGGGTCGCCCGAGATGACTGTGGACCTTCTGTTGGGCCAGTAAGTGTACTTGGACCCTAATCGATAAAATGGCTATTATGCCCCTATGAGATATATGATTATATTTGAGCATGCCATTTTAAAAATATTGAATACACGTATGATATTATGACACGACATGACATGATGCATGATATGTTGCATGGGGATGGTTTTATTATGATTGGAGGAAGTGTACTGTACTGGCAGCTCTGTTGCAAATACTGTTTAGTGCCGCAACCGGTGCTACTTGGAGTGTAGGGATGGATGGGTTGATTATATCCCCACATGAAGTGTAGGGTTAGACGGAGATGGAGTGTAGAGGCTGGCTGGGTAGGATCTCTTGATTGTATATCTGTATTGTATAGTCACTAAGATGGGCTCTGGCCCAAACTGATTCTGATAGTTTAATGGGCTAAGTCCTTAATTGATACTGAACTGTCACTTATATGGGCTTAGGCCCAGATTGCGTATGCTCACTGTTTGTTTAATTGTTATGGGATTACACACTAAGTTTCATAACTCACCCATCTATTTATCTGTACAGGTAATCCCCAGACTTAGGTGGATCAGTGCTGCGAGGGACTCAAAGGTGGCCACATAACCGCATATACTTCCTTAATTGATTTTAAATTATAAGTAATTTTATTCTGGGTATTTTATTGTAATAAGGCCTCTTTGATTTTTATTTTTAATGTGGGATTGTTATTTGCTTGATTTATAATTGCTAGCAGTAGGAAAATGACGCAAGTTTTCAAATAAATAAATGTTTTTCAAAGCCACCACGAATACAAAACTTGTTTTAAAAGCTTTCGAAAGTAATAACGTTTTAAAATAAATTAATCATAATGATGTTTTAATATGATTAACTTTTTGACAAACACCTTTTATTTTGAAAATGAATAAACGTATCTTAAGATCACATAAAAAGGTTAAATAAAGAACGAGTTTTCAACGAGATTATACTTTGCGAAAAACACTTCAATGTGACATCGCCAGATTCGGCCATAATGTCCAAGCTGGGTTTGGGGTGTTACAAGTATAGCCCCGTTTCTTTTAATTTTTATGTTTTTGAGATTGTTGCAATTAGGTCTAACAAACCCGTACCTTCGATTTTGAAATTGTTAAAGATTTTGAATGTTACCATTGATGAATCTAGTGATTTTTTTATGTTAAATTATGAATTTGAAATGTTGGTTGGTATTTAAAAGTATTTTGTTAAGGGATTTTTGATGAATTTTTCGATTAGGGACTAAATTGTTAACATAGTAAAAATACAAGGGTTTGTTGTGAAATTATTGTAAATTTTGGCTGTACTGATTGCCATGAATATTTGACTAGCGTGGATTTGCATTAAAAATGGTTAATTTGCATGTTTTAGGCTCAGAGACTAAATTGAATAAAAGTAAAATGTTAGGGGCAATTTAGTAAAAATGTCAAAATGACTAAATTGCATTTTATTTTCTAAATTAATAAATTAAATGAAATTATGAATTTAGATCAAGATCGAGTGGAAAATCAAGGAGAATGGAAAATTACCAAAAAGCCCCTATACTTTGATATTTCTGCAATTTAGCCAGGTAAGTTCGTTATACGATTATTATTAATTGTATTGAATATTTTTGATACTATTTCATTATTGGTTAAAACTTACTTGTCATTTAGCTATATTTTAAAAAATAGAAACGTGGTGATATTCGGGTTCCGTACCTAGCAGGCTTTGTGCCGGTGATATTCGGGCTTTGTGCCTAGCAGGCTTTGTGTCGGTGATATTCAAGCTCCATGTGTAACACCCCTAACCTGTATCCGTCACCGGAACAGTGTTTCAGAGCATTACCGAAATTTACAGATCATTTAATAGAAATTTCACTTCATAAAACATTCATACCTGAAATCAATCAAATTTAATCATAACGTCCTTATGTGAGCCATCGAGGCCCAAAATATACATTAGAAACATATTGGGACTAAACCGAAAACTCATAAAAAATTTCAAAAATATTTAAAATTTTCAATACTGCAGGGGTCACACGGCCAAGAGACACGCCCGTGTCTTTAGACCATGTGGGCATTTTGTTTTTCATAAATTAGAAGATGCAGTGGACACAAAGCCGTGTCATCTGACCGTGTGCCACACATGGCTAAGACACACGCCCGTGTGGATGAAATAGGCCATTTTTCCTAGCCTCATATCTTACCCAACTTGTCATCAAACTAATCAAACATTTTAGAACATCATCATTATAAGGGAAATTGTGCATATGCCAAAATACCAAAACACATAAGGCTAATGTTTAATCAAAATAATCTATACATGCCATTATAACCAGAATTAGATTATCCAAAATTACCAATAGAACTGATGGATAGTGTGATATAGCTTCGACAAGCTTCCAACCCATTCAAGCTTTTGATAATTTGTAAGGTAAATAAAAAGAAATACGTAAGCAATGAATGCTTAGTAAGCTAGTATAATCTTTGATCATAAAACTTCTTTTCAAATATGGAATTTATTTATATCAAGAATAATCCATTATTGATACCACAATACTCATGAAGTTATATTTAACAACTCACCAAGTGAATAATCTACAATATCACTTATACATATTATTCCTAGCATGGTAGGATTTTAAGCAACTTTAACTTTTCCACATTCATACCGTATGCAGAACACACTAGTAATAAGCATATCATTCCATCATAGCTACAAGCTAGTGCATTTAAACATAGACCTTTTTCGAATTAATCAACTGACAAATCATTTCATAAGAAATTGCACAATTTAAACTTACCACTCTTTCATGAGCATTAACATGTTTTCTCTTGAGTACTTACCATTTCAATGCTTCATATAAATAAATATATTACCATTCAACCAATAACTTGGCACTTGCCTAAACATCAACAACAACACTTGTTAGCGTACTTGCACATATTTCATATAAATTCAACATTGATAAACTTATTTTCTCGACATGTCACACTTGAGTTTATTCCTCGTCTCAACTTACATAATTTCCTTGTATCAACATATCAAAAATTGTCACATATTTACATGTCATGATACATACAATTCTCTTGCCATTTCCTTATAAGCATATATCATTCATTTCATTATATCAATATTTCATATACCATCATTTTCATGAATTTCGTATATAATTTTTCCGGAAACTGTTCATAATCATGAATATACATAATTATCAAGCAAGTTTCATACACATGTATTTTCCATGTCATGTTTCAATATATCAAATAAATATCATTTCCATGTATTTTAGGGATATTTAAGAAATAAATTATATTAAACTCATATTTTCTCACATCAAGAGTTTTGTCCGTTGAATCATTGAAATATCGATGAATACCCAGGCAGTATACACGAGGTATACAAATCAGTGATTTGTCAATTCATATTCAGGGGTACCCTTTAAGGTACATAATCAAGAAGCACACTCTCGAGCCATATAACAGGATGCTCAGATGAGCCATGTAATAGGACGCTTATCCGGGCCAAATAGGAAACTCATAAGAGTTTAGAATAGAAAGCTCATTGAGCTTAACAGGTAACTCTGAAGAGTTATTAACAGGGAGGTTAGGATAGCGTAACAGGAAGTTCAAGCGAGCCATATCAGGAAGCTCATAAGAGCTTATATCAGGATGCTCATGAAGAGCTACGTTTGTGTTCGCAATATATGCAAGATCACAACTGATCATGTAAAAGAACGCTCACAAAGAGCTGCGTAATGCGCAACATATGCAGGATCACTGTGACAACCCTAATTTGGCCCTAGTTGGAAAGTGGTTTCGGGACCACAAAATCGAGTCACAAAAATAATTAGATGTTATATTCTGTGCTTATTATATGTGAAAGTGCATGTGTGAAAATTTCATGCTTTGATTTTGTCATTTGTGAGTGAAATTATGAAATAGGACTTATGAGAAAATTCTTGAAAATGTGATAGGTTAATTTGTAGTGGCCAAATAAATTGTAGTGCAAAATAGGAGGATTTGCATGTTCCCGCTTTAGTTGTAGTGGCCGGCCATGATGGGAATGATAAGCAATATGTGCATTTTATATTATAACTTAAGTATGGTACAAATAATATATGCATTTTATTTTAGCATTATAATAGTTAGTGGATGATGGGCATTTCATGTCTTTTATATTAAAGAATTAAATGTTTAATAGATTAATAGGATGAAATATGAATTTTTATAATAGAAAATGGTGATAAAAACAAAGTTACACCCATCCTTTCTCCCAATTATTGCCAAAAACCATAAAGAAAAGAAGAGAAAATGAAGCTAAGGGATTCGGCTATGGGGAATGTATAGATTAAGGTATGTTTAATGCTCCTTCATTGAAAATCTTTATATATTTAGAGTGCTCATCAAGTATAGAAGTTAGCTCATGGAAAATTTTTTGTAAATTGATGAAGATGACATTCGGTCATGGATGTTTATATTTCTTTGATGTTGTTTTTGATGTTTTGTGTATTGAGGGTTGATAATAGATGGAAGTTGAATGGTTGTTGTATGTAGATAGCATGCATGCTAATAATGTTTTTATTTTCTACTTAATACCTTATTGATTATGAGTTAACATGAATGTTCAGTTGAACATATACATTGAATTATGTTCAAAAATTTTAATTGATTAGTTGTACTCTTCTTTTTGCTTTTGAATATTCAAAATATTGAAGGTGAAAAGCTGGAAAATTTCAAGTTGAAATGTTGTCCAAATGCTGGAAATTTAGCATGCATATTCTTTTATTTAAATGCTTTGACCGAATGTTGGAAGTTAACTTGCATGCTGTTACTAATTAATTTGCTGCTGTAATGCTGTAAATTATTGGCTGTCCAAATTAGGACAAATTTATTGTGCTTAGCTAATTAATATGCTGCTGTAATACTGTAAATTATTGGCTGTCCAAATTAGGACAAAATCATGGTGTTATGTGCTAGCATGATATGTATGTGTGATTTAAGTGAAAAATGTTTAGATGATTTATAGTAATCGGCTAATGTGTTTTTGTGGATATAGATGTCGAATGTGGACTTAAGAAATTAATTGGAAAATTTGTTGTTTATTTAGGTGATAGAAAGTATGAAATCGTCTTATGTGATACGTTTATATAAGTAGATGGAAATGAAGTGTCGTTTATTTTTGTGTATGGGATTAATTGCACTTTGATTTTAATGTGCATGATTATTACTATGTTTAAAATGTGTGAAAGCCGAATATACTCATGATACCATGCTTGATTAGTTGATTAACAATAAGTTAAATTTGTTTAATTCAAGCTCAAGAGCATAAGGAGCTAATTTTGGATAAAGGGAAAGCGAAACTAGTCGATTAGTCAATCCGTAGTTATTCGATAAAATCCAAGGTAAGTTCTTAAGTGTTTGTGTTTGATCATGTTATATGCTTAAGAGTTGAATAATCATAATTAAGAAATGTTTGATTGTATATATGTATATATATACATATGTTCTTTGTGTTGAATGAATATTAAATTAAAGTTATGAGCCGTATGTGACTAACATATCTAGTCGACTTTGATACTATTAAATGATGTACTAAGATATGTGTTCCAATGTGGAAATTAAACCCTATGTGGTTGAAAGGATGAAAATATTTGTTCATAGATATGTGTTTTAGTTATACGTAATTGAAGTATAAGTTATGAAAGTGTGAAAGAACAGGTGAATTGTTTATCGAAATGTGATATACGGGCTTCGGGCCTAGCCGGCTATAATGCCAGTGAAATGATATCGGGCTTCAAGCCTAGCAGGCTATAATGCCGGTGAGATAATATCGGGCCTCAAGCCTAGCAGACTATAATGCCGGTGAAATAATATCGGGCTTCAAGCCTAGCAGGCGAAATGCCGGTGAATGAATTCAGACTTAAAGGTCTAGCAGGCTTATGGCCGGTGATGAAATCAGGTTATTACCTAACAGGCAAATTTCCAGTGAACTATTAAAAGTGTGATGCTATAAGACTATGGGCTAATACGATATGTGGATTCATTCCGTAAAGTAAATTATTCAGGTACGAACAACCTAATTATGTACATGTGAATTAAATGAATTTGATGATTGATGTGAATCGAACATATGAGAAATGGTTTCATGTTTATGTTCAACTATGAGACCTTGTGTTAAATCGACAATTGAATTCGTTCAATACATTAAGTTGGCAAGGTATGCAATATGTACTTATGCATGTTAGATCGATTGGAATTGAATCACGAATGTGAATTGAGAAGCATAGGTGAAAATGCCTATGTCATATATGTGAGTAAGGGTAAAACCATCGTAAATTATCGATAAGGGTGGGCTATGTGCGGAACCACCTTATAATTGCTAATTTGAATGGTTGTGTGCGAATCATTGAGCATGATGTATTGTATTGAGATTATGCTTAAGTAAAAGTATAGATATGTGATGAAATTGATTGGTGATATACATGTTTAAATAATATGAATGCAAAGAATGTGTGAAAGAGTAAATTTGTAATAAATCTGCTTGGGACAACAGCAGTAATGTGATTTTGGAAAATCACCATAAATTGTGGGAGTTGAGTTAGAAGCTGAATAAATTATGTAATTAATGCTTAATGAGTCTAGTTTCTTTTAAAAGAAAACGTGTAAGCAAAAGAATTGCTGATAATGAGATATTTGAAGTGGCGTGGGACAGAATCAAATGACTTCGGGGTCCCTTGTTCTGTTTTTAGAAAATCATTATAATTTGTACAAAAATGGTTATAAGATAAAGTTTATATGCTTAGACTCCTTAATGAGCCTAGTTTCAAATGAAATCAACAAGAACATATTTTAAATTCTGTAAAATGAGAAATTGGACTCGTAGTGAAGAGTGGTCAGATTAGTTAAACAGTGAAACAGATGAAACTTTAAGAAAAATCTGGTATTGATTGGCCAAACCAAAAATTCTGAAAATTTTATGGATAGAAGATATATGAGTTTATATTTAGGGAAAATTAACATCAATTGATTTGGAGTTTTGTACCTCAAGTTATAAATAATTTAGTGACTGTTGCTCAGGACGACAGCTTGTTGTGAACTTGAGTATATGTTGTAAACATTGATAAAACATATAAATGAGCTGCTAATTGTTTTCTTAAGAACTTACTAAGCGTAAAGCTTACCCCCCTTCTTTCCCATGTTCTCTAGGGTTGCCAGGTTTGCTCGGGTTGGAGGCCATCAGAGATATTATCACACTGTCGAGTTCATGCTATTGGTGTAAGTAAATCCTAGTGTTTCGAGTCATGGCATGTATAGGGTTTTAATGTTGAGTATGTGATATTATAATCTAGCCAAAGGTGTTGGCTTGTATTGATAAAGTGTTTTGGCCATGTGAATTGGCCTATGTTGGCTAATGATGTTGTGGACCTAAATGTTTATTCATATATATGTATGATACTATCTCTTGTGATGTGAGCAAATTCTATAGTATTTATTGCATAATAAAATGACTTGAGCATAACGTTTGTAGATGTTTGAGAGCTCATTTATGCCATGTTGTATGTTATTGGATAAGTATATGTGCACATGTTGAGAGGGTGACAAATGGCTTGGAAAATAGCCTTGTAATTGTCCACACGGGTAGACACATAGGCTTGTGTCTAGATCGTGTGTGGCATACGATCTGCCCCCATGGGCGTGTTGTCCAACCATGTGTCCCCTGCACCTAAGTTTTTCAAGTTTGTATGCATGGTAGTAGCACACGGGCGTGTGCTCTATACCCACACTGGCGTGTGAAGCTTTGATGCAAGAGATTTTCTAAGTTTTTCATGAGTTTCGGTTGGGTCCCGAACCACCCCAGATGTATGTTTTGGGCCTCGTAAGCCCATATATGCAGGACCACATTCAATATGGGAAATCATGTATCCATCAAATTTCATTATTCAAACGAAACTTAATATTTTCTTGAACGAACATGTGATTATTTCATACATTATAACATTTATATAATTCACATAAACACGTACCACACTCAATTCAAACATAAAAATAAACACAATTTAGTTACACGAACTTACCTGGCTAACTTGCAGAAATACCAAGATTCAGGGGCATTTTAGAAATTTTCTATTTTCCTCTATATTCCACCCGATCTTCATCTAAATTAATAATTTCATTCAATTTATTAATTTAAATAATAAAACAATTCATTTCATGCAATTTGGTCATTTTTGACATTTTTTACAAAATTACCCCTAAAGTTTTACTTTTATTCAATTTAGTCCCTGAGCCTAAAACATATAAATTAGCCATTTTTAATATAAACTCGTGCTAGCTGAATATTCATATGTTTTCTTGCTCCTCCTCTCCATTCCACATCCTTAGTATATATATAATTCCGCTATTTACTTATATGTTCATATCAAGTTGTCCAGTTGAGTCATAGTAACTAAATTATTTATATCTTAAGCTATATAATTCTAAATTAAGATCTACTTGATGTTTTTGAAACTAGAATAAAGTATCTTCCTACCATAAAAATTTCAAAATTTATAATTTAGCCAATAAGTATAGTAAAATCTTTAAATTTATCCCTATTCTACGATTTGACAGCATTTTCTTTACTAAAAAGTAATTATCTCTTGGTACGGGGTTTGTATGATGTTTTTGTTTGTTTCTCTTGAAAATAGACTCATTAATAATTTAAAAATATAAATTTAAACCCCTAAGTATTGGTTTAAAATTTTTAATGATATTCCAAAATCAGAACTGGGGAACTCGAAATCATTTTGACATTGTCTCACAAAATTTATTATATCTCATAATTTACAATTTCATTGCTTACACTGTTTCTTCTATGAAAAACTAGACTCAATAAAATTTAATTTCACATTGTATTAAACCTATAATTCGATTTTCATAATTTTTGGTGATTTTTCAAAGTTAGACTATTGCTGCTATCCAAAACTATTTTAGTGGAAAATGTTGATTAACAAGTTTATAACACCTTTATTTCCTTTCTCATATTTCCAATCACTTCCTCTTATTTCCTTTCACTAACATATCAAGAACGTAGAACCTTAAAAAAAACTCTACTTTAGCATCATTTTCATGCTTTTTCAATAATATCAACTTAAAAAAAATTGTTGGAGTCTTGATGTTCTTACCTTGTTCTATTGATTTCATCTTTAACTTGATTTTATCTCCCCTCCAACTTCTATTTCTTGAATCTAGCTTGATATTCTGGCTCCCCATAGTATCCTTATTATCTTTCTCTCTTGATGGCTATGGAAAGATTTTTGATTTTTAAGTGAAAATGGTGGATTTTTGGTGAAAGGACTAAATTGTAAGAAAATAAAATTTCTTTCTTTCTTTTCTCTTTCTCACGTTGGTTGCATGAAAGATGAAGAGAATTATTTATCTTTCTCTCCTTACATATTAAATAAAATAATAAAATAATAATAAAATATCTCATTAAAATATTAATAAACTAATTTTATTTATTTAATTAATCTAAAATATCACCAACATCATCATAGCCTTCTAGATTTCACTCTCTTTCTATTTAACCATATTGTCCTTTATGATCTTTTAAAATTCCATCCTTGATTCATCAGTTAATTTGGTAAAATTACGATTTAGTCCCTCATAATTCTTCACCCATTCAATTTGGTCCTAATTCATCCATTTTCCTTAGTTTCTAGATCATTCCACCCTTAAAATATTTTCACTATTGGTCTTTCAACTTTTTCTTATTTACACTTTAACCCTCAAATTTTGAGTATTTACTCTTGGACAACAAAACTTTTCTCACTTTTATGATTTAGTCCTTTCTTGAATTAATATATCATAATATACTTCCCAATGTTGACATAACTCAAAATTTCCCTTTTTGCCACTTTATTTCATTGTTTTACTATATCAAGGATAATATCTTACTTTCTTACTGTAGTAATATTCGGGGTATTACACCGTGCCTAGTAGGCTTTATGCCAGTGTATTATATCAAGCTTTGTGCTTAGCAGGCTTCATGCCGGTGTGTTATATCAGGCTTTGGGCCTAGTAGTCTTTGTGTCAATGTATTGTAACAGGTAAGTTGTACTGAAAATATTATTTTTGTTATTCGATTTTATTTAATTTGATTCAACGGGTATGAAAAGGAAGGGATCCATAAGTACACAGATGACTTATATCATGAATCTATGAAAAGGAATAAAAAGGTAACGTTCAATGAAAGTATGTCTACGTTCATGAAATTGATGATTACAAGTGATGTTATTCATGTACATGACTCACCTTATGATATTTTGAGTGAATTATGAGTAAATGCACTAACTTGTGTATTGATGATGATATATTTATACTTATGTCTTGTGTTATACAAATGATATGAGTAAGGAAATGTAATAAAATGATAAGTTCATAATTGAGACGTAATGAGGTAATGTAAATGCATTGATTAGTTAAAGGGTTGACTTATATGCGAGAAATTTACTTAAGTTATGGATGAATTTATCTTGGTTGTGGATAAATACACTAATTTGTGAGTTGATTACGGTTTGATAAGTCTTGAGGCATTGATATAGGTTTATGTTTACCTTATAAAGTTCATTATTGAAATGGAATGTTATGTTTAAAATTTATACAAGCTTACTAAGCATTTATTGCTTACATTGTTATTTTTCCTTTACTTGTCAGATTATTGGAAGCTCGATCGAGTTGGAAGCTAGTCGAAGATCCATCACACTATCCATCAATTTTATTGGTAGAATTTGATGTCTTGATCAAGGTTATAATGAAATGTATAGGTGGAATTGTGGTATATGTTAGTTTGATGAGTTTGGCATGTATATATATCATTTGGAATTGGCTAGATTGGTGCCATTTAGATGGTCTTGATGCTTAAATGGTTGGTGTTGGAATGGTCAAGTGAAAGTATACTTTGAATGACTGATTTAGTATGTTGGTTGTGTTTTGGAATTTGTCTATGTTTTGGCATGGAGACAAAATAGATGATAAATGTTAAATGTGCACATATTTAGATTGATTTGATAATTAGGTATAGGGTGCCTTTTGGCATATTGGTGTATGGATAAATGACCTATTGAATTGATCTTATTATGCATATTTTAGGTATGTTTGAAAGCTTGATTGTATGTACAAATGTTTTGTATGTGTGAGCATGTTTAGGGTGAAAGAAATGGCTTGAAAATGACCTCTTTCTCGTTCACACGGCCTAAGACACAGGCGTGTGTCTCAATCGTGTGTGACACATGGCCACGCGACATGGCTGTGTGTCCCTTGTAGGTTTTAAAGGTTGCATTTCGAGGGTACTTGACTTGGCACACGAGCGTGTGACTTGGTCGTATGACCCAAGTTAGAGAGTTACACGGGCACAAACACGGGCTAGGACACAACCGTGTATCCCTACTTCGAATGCCACATGGCTTGGCCACACGGCCGTGTAACCCCTGCAGTTTGAAAGTTTTCTTCTTTTTCTGAAAAGTTCTATATGTTTCTGATTTAGTCCCAACTTGTTTCTAATGTATTTTTAGGGCCTCGAGGGCTCGTATAAGGGACAATATGTATGATATTGATTGAATTTGCTATGATTGATGTTGAGTTATTAAATGATTAAAATTTTTGATTGTTTTGAAATGTAAACTCTTGTAATGCTTCGTAACCCTATTCTGATGACGAATACGGGTTAGAGGTGTTACAATTTCGATTTCATTAAAAACAGGCTATTACAACTCTTCCCCTAAAGGAATTTTCGTCCCCAAAAATCTTACCAGAAAAAAGGTTCGGGTATTGTATTTTCATAGTTTCCTCCAGTTCCCAGTAGTTTTTTCTATACTGTGACATTGCCAGTGAACTTTCACTAAAGCTGTATTTTTATTTCTAAATTTTTAACCTCTCGAGTTAGAATTTTGATCGGTTCTTCAGTATACATCATATTTGGCTATATCTCAACGTCAACAGATGAAATCACATGTGAAGGATCTGATCGATACCATCATAAGATAGATACGTGGAATACATTATGAATCTTTTCTAATTATTACGACAAAGCTAATCTATAAGCTACTGGCCAGATTCTCACAGTGATTTCATACGGTCCGATAAACCACAAACTAAGCTTTCCTTTACGGCTAAGACGAAGAACTTTCTTCTACGGTGATACTTTCAAAAACACTTTGTCGCAGACTTGAAATTCAATGTCTTTTTTTTTTCAAATTTGCGTAAGATTTCTATCGATCTAAAGCCGCTTTTAGATTGTCACGTATCACTTTAACTTTTTCTTTGGTTTCCCTATTAAATCAATTCCGAATAACTTGTTCTCACCGAGTTCAGTCTAGTATAATGGAGTTCGACACTTTCGACCATACAAAGCTTCATATGGTGCCATTTTAATTCTCAATTGATAACTATTACTGTATGCAAATTCAACCAATAGGAGAAATCTCTCCTAGTTACTTTCGAACTCTAAAACACAACAGCGGAGCATATCCTCGAGTATCTGAATTACTTGCTCAGATTGACCATCGGTCTATGGATAAAACGTTGTGCTAAAATGCAACTGAGTACATAGAGCTTTGTGCAACTTGCTCCAGAATCTAGACGTAAACTATGGATCTCTATCGGAAATGATAGAAACTGGCACACCATGAAATCTAACAATCTCAACAACATAGAGCTCTGCCAATAGCTTGAGTGAAAAATCCATACGCACTGGAATGAAATGCACGGATTTCGTCAAATGATTTATAGCAACCCACACAACATCTTTTTTTCTTAGAGATAGAGGCAATCCCAAAACAAAATCCATCGTGACCCGTTCTCATTTCTACTTTGGAATCATCATGGTTGTAACAAACATGAAGGCACCTAGTGCTTAGCTTTAACTTGTTGACAAACCAAACATCTCGATATGAACTCTAAAATTTCTCTTTTCATACCTTACCACAAGTACATCTGTTTGAAATCATTGTACATTTTATTGCTACCAGGATGAATAGACAAGTTACTATTGTGAGCTTCCTTTAAAATCTTTTAAACAAGATCAAAATTTCTCAGTATACAAATTCTACCTTTGAACTACAAACTATCATCGGAACCAACATGAAAATTAGAATCAGGAGTTGTCTCAATCTGTTATTGTTTAGCTATCAACACATCATCACATTTTTTAGCTTCGTAGATCTATTGCAAAAATGTTGGTCTAGCTTTTAATTCGACTAAAATTGAACCATCATCAATCAACATCAATTTCATGTTTAACGCTCACAAAGCAAATAAAGATTTTCTACTCCACGCATCAACAACAACATTAATTTTTCCCGGATGATAGTTTAAAATCAAATCATAATCTTTCAATAACTTTAGCCATCTGCTCTATCTCAAAATCAAAAATTTTTGTAACATCAAATACTTCATACTTTTATGTTTCCGTAAAGATATGACATTTTTCTCCGTATAGATGGCGTCGCCAAATCTTCAAAACAAATACAATCGCTGCAAGCTCTAAATCATGAGTCGGATAATTCTTTTCATGCGGATTCAACTATCTAAAAGCATATATTATCACTTTGCCCTCTTGCATCAAAACATAGCCCAAACCGTTCAACGAAGCATCACTATAAATCACAAATTCTTTACCGGTCTCTGGCTGAACTAACATTGGTGCCTCGTTAACATGACTTTCATTTGATTAAAGCTTTGTTGACATTTCTTGGACTATTCAAATTTAACATCTTTTTGCAATAATTTCGTCAATGATGTAGCAATCATCAAAAATCCCTTCACAAATATTCTGTAATATCTAGACAAACCCAAAAAACTTCTGACCTCAAACACATTTCTCAGAGGCTTCCAATATACCACAATTGAAATTTTTCTTGGATCAACTCTAATACCGTCAACCGAAAACATAAAAATCATTAAAAATATAATAAAAAATTACTTACATGCACCACCCAAGCTTGCCAAAACAAGAAACCCTAAGCAAGGCTATTCCTCTTTCAAATTTCTGTGGTTTTAGCATTTGGGAAAGATGAACACATTTTGTTTTATTTAGTTTTTTACTTATTTACACTTTTAACCTTTAAAATCATTCAAAATTTCATTAATACCTTATCTATGAATGTCCACCAACCCTTTAATTGGTCTATTTACCATCCATGTCCCTTAGATTAAAATTCCATAGCTATTTGACACCTTTAACAAATAAAACTCTACTTTTGCGCCTTTTTCAATTTAGTCCTTTTTATGTAATTAAGCATGCATATGTCAAAATTTCTTAATGAAATTCTAATACGACCTTACTAACATCCCATAGACTTTAAAATAATAATAAAATAATAATTTACTCATTGCCTTTGTGGTCCCGAAACCGCTGTTTTGATTTCACTGAAAATGGGTTGTTACACCCGTCATCATGCATAATACAAAACAAAAGAAGTCTCACAGCAGTAGATGTCCTCTGGCGTAGTCTAATAGAAAGTCTTCCTTCAATAATAAGCCTGAGAAGGAAAGGGAAACGAGGTACATTCAAAAGAACTTAGTGAGTTCCAGAAGAAAACATAACAATCGATACTAATACTTCAAGCAGATCCTTTCAAAGATTTAAACAAAATCACACAATTCGCCAAATGGTGAGTACAATACAAAGACTATACGCTGGTCTACTATTCCTTTGGCGTATACAATATGCCCATATAACCATTCATACAAAACTTCTTCATGTTAGCCATAGACCCAAATCCATAATTAAAATCATATCATTCATTCCATTCATATTCCTTTGGTTTGTATCTATTGTCATGATTTTCCAATCTGGTTTGCAACATACATTTGCTGTATCAGAGGCTACACAACTATTTTCATGTATTGTGACCTACCAGTTCAATTTACATTCCATTCAAAGGAACACCGTGAATATAATTCTTTAACATTATTTCAATGAGTCAGTCTATATCATTCTTGTTAGAAGCAGAGGGTAGTGGCTTAGCATGAAGAGTGGCTCTTACAATTTAACACATACATAACAAACTCAGACTGAAAACTTTGAGCACCCTTTTCATATACACATTATACCTTTATAGAGTACAAGTACTTACCTTACACGAGTTATAAAGCAAGAATATTACAACATGGAAGCAAAAAGGAACTCACTAGAAATACAACAAAGTCTAGATGGTAGGACCTTTGCCTTTGTCACTAGGACCTTTTACAACATATTGAGCTAAAATATGGATAATTAAATTTATGATATCATTACACTATTGAATCCAAACATGCATGCAAGAAACATTAATATATAACCCAAAATCAAGAGGTTTTCTTCCTTACATATACATCTAACACTTATGCATGCATAGCTAAAAATACGTAAATAACAATGAAAATAACCTAGGATTCATCAGTATTTACTAGAAAGCTAAAACAATAGTGGGGGTTGGTTGAATACAGTGAACCCAACTTTAGAAAGATTTCTGGACTTAAGCATTTCAAAGAGAGTGCAGAGAAAATCAAGAAAAAGATAAATGCAAAGAAAACGTAAATGTTTAGTAGAAGAATCAGATTATTCCACTAGCACACTTGATTTTCATGATTAAGTGTGCTTATTGTAAAACCCCTAACTCGTATCCGTCACTGCAATAGGGTTACGAAGCATTACTGAACTTATTTCTTAAACTATCATACATTTCGTATTCATTTCTCAAATCGAAACAAAACTCATTCAAAAACAGTCATATAGTCCCTAACACAAGCCCTTGGGGCTTAAAACAAGCATTAGAAGTAGTTCGAGACTAAATTGAAGACTTAATAAATTTTTAAAAAAACATAGAAAATTTTCAAAGTGTAGGGGACCCTAAACCTTAAAACCCTAAACCCTCGTGTGGCCAGGCCGTGTCTCTCACATGGCCAAGAGACACGCCCGTGTCACAGGTTGTGTGGACATTCGAAATGAGATCACATGGCCGTGTCCAACCCGTGTAACTCACTAACTTGGGTCACACAGCCAACCACACGCCTGTGTGACTAGCTCGTGTACCCTTCGAAATGGCCTCATACACCCATGTGAAAACTGGAGAGTATACTGACTTGTACCACACGGCCAAGCCACACGCCCGTGTGCTAGACCGTGTGAAGTTACTGACTTGATTTCTAATTAAGTACCAAGTGAGTCGTGTCAACTGGCCATGTGTCACACACGGCTGGGACACATGCCTGTGTCTTTGCCCGTGCGGACAAAAAAAATAGGCTATGTTCCAAGCCACATTTCTCACCCAATTTTGCATCAACCTAAACACATCCAATAGTGCAATATGAATGAGCATTCAATAAGCATTCAAACCAATCACAAGCAAGTCTAAATAATGCAATATGAATACCAACAACAACAATGCTCATAAACATCACAATTGGCCATTCATAATCATACTAATATTACTTGAAAAATTCACCTACATGATCAAACTCACTTAATAAACTTTTTTCCAATTCAACATGCATACCACATCTCAAATTCAAACAATTGGTACTCAAAATACCAAATAAGGCATTCACCAAGCATCAATACATCACATACCAAAAAGGATCATTTATACATGTTTACATAACCATATTAAATGACTAATTACCTAACCAAAACATATAGGCTTTTATTAACCAAATACCTATACATGCCATATAACCAAAATATATTAAGTCCAAAAGTACCAAAACAACTGCTGGATAGTGATGAGATCTCCGACAACTTCCAATTCGAGCAAGCTTCAAAATCCCTATAGAACACAGAAAAAAATAAACAGAACAAGCTATTAAGCTTAGTAAGCTCATATGGATAAAGAGTACATCTTACCATTCATTTATAATTTAAGTAAATAAACATAGCATAATGCAACTCAATTTGAATCCAAAAGCCTAACACATATTCAATCAAAATGTTAGACATGAATTCACAAATCTCATAGATTCAATGCTTATATAATTCATGATCATACCTGTACTGGTACATATCAATCTCTTCCTCTTTCATAACATCAATATACCCGTTGAACCATTTGGAATAATATCAGATACTTGGGAATCTCCCACACTAAGTGCCATTACATAGTCGAAACCATCTTAATCTCATATCTCATATAAATGCTCACTCTCGAGCTATCACTAGGTCTGGTCACACAAGCTGATGAGTAACCGCAAAACATGCCAAAAAACTCAGCCATCGGTAGAACGTATAGGACCAGCGTCCAAAACACGGTAACCCCTAATGACATGTCATTTGTATCCTATCTATTCCTAAAGTTCAATCGGGATCTCATACAATGCCAAATCTTCATTGAGTATTTCTGTGAAGTTGTATTCATCAAGAATGCAATAATAAAGCATTTAAAACACAATTAATTTAATGCTTATTAACACACGAACTTACATTGATCACAATAACGACGAAATAAGATCGACTAGTCCGATACTTTATCTTTCCCTCGATCTAGTTCCGTACGAG
Source organism: Gossypium hirsutum (assembly GCF_007990345.1). Lineage (NCBI taxonomy): Eukaryota > Viridiplantae > Streptophyta > Magnoliopsida > Malvales > Malvaceae > Gossypium > Gossypium hirsutum. Next base: position 43,646,187 of record NC_053429.1, read on the forward strand.
GCTTAACTTGATCTAAATAATCAAATTCAATCCATTTAGTATTCATTCTATTCAATTCAGCCCAAAATACATATTTTGTAAATTTACACTTTTGCCCCTAATATTTTAAATTATTTACAATTTAGTCCTTAGCTCATAAAAATGGGCAAATTTATGCAATTTAATCCACACCCATGCTAGCCGAATTTTATACAAGCTTATAGCATCCAATACATTTCATTATTTCACACATTTACCACATAAATTTTACATTTTCAATTTAATCCCTAGTTGACATTTTCAACCAAAACCACTTTATAGAACTTGTTTATCTAACAACAACCATTTATCTTCTACCATCAAAAATCAAAACACATACACATTCAATAATGGTGGAACCCTAGTACTTTAACAGTTTCACAAATTAGTCCCTGAGCTAGCTAGATTAATTTACAACGACTCTAGAAACATAAAAATCATTAAAAACCGAGCAAAATTGCACTTACATGCACTAGAAATGTTGGCCGAATGCTTCAAACCCTAACCATGGTTTCTCAACCTTCAAATTTGACGGTGTTTTTCTTTTGAGAAGATGATACCTTAATTTTACTTATTTTAATTTTATGTTATTTGGCTATTTACTAATTTAACCTTAACATATAACCTTTATAATTTCATTTTAATGATCATAAAAGTTCACTCATAATAAAAATGGTATAATTACAACATAAATCCCCTAACTACTTAATTTCATAGCCATTTAGTACCTTTAACTTATAGAACTCTAATTTTGCACCTTTTTCAATTTAGTCATTTTCACTAAATTAAGTCTCCAAATATGACTCTATTAACATGCTATAGACCTTAAAATAATAATAAAATAAATATTTTCACATCAGATTTGTGGTCCCAAAACCACTATTCCGATTTCACTGAAAATGTGCTGTTACATTTATCATAATTTAAGTCTTATCAAGTACAGTATCTTAGTTTTATTCTAACCACTTGTTACTGGACTAACTAAATAGACTTACAAAAATAATAAACGAATCTATGAAACTACAAATTTGAAATCTTCGCCAAAACATCTGGGTGGCGTATAATAAACAGAAGAATCCGCCAAGCCATAGATCTCTCCAAAACATAGAATTCCCCAAATAATTGAACTCGCCATGACACAGATTTCGCAAATTAATGCATAAACAAAGTCCAATTATCCATAACTAATACTAAACTTACTCATAACTACACTTAATACAATAAACAATAACCATAAATAGAGACTTCGCTAGGCGGGTTGTTACAATAATTCAGCCACAAGCAGTGTGTACATATTTAGTTTGGATAAAATAGAGATCATTTGACATTATAGATAAGATTGTGATTTATAAATATTGCAATACCATTATTAAAAGTCACGGTCAAGCTGTCTTATATAAATAATCAACTAAAATTAAGTTTCTTTTGAAACTTGGTACATGGAAAATGTCTTTCAAAATAATCTTCCTAAGGTTATTCAAGTAAGAATGTTCATCTCCCACTGCTCCAGTTGCCACAGTTGTCTCGTTTTCGGTCTGCAACGATAGACTTTTATCTCTAAGATCTTTGGTCTCCTTGCACCCCTGTAGAGAAACACAAACATGACTAGTGGCTCCCGAATCAATGACCTAATGGTGTATTGAATCTTCCAATAAACAAGCTTCAACCGTAAAGAGCTCTATACCTTTGCCTTTGGTGGCCAAGTATTCCTTCCACTTTTTATAGTTCACCTTGAAGTGTCATTTCTTATTATAGAAAAGCATTTAGACTTAGATAAGTTTTTAGGCTTTCTGGTTCTCTTCCTTTCCACTTCTGGTGACCCAGAGACCTTTTCCTTTACTTTCTTAGTGTGTTTTCCCTTCCCTTTTGAAGAAGAAGCTACAACTGACTAACCGCCATTCAACATCAAGCTAATTATAGCAGACTAACGAGAAAAAAATAGCTTGGCCTTCGAACAGGTCTTCTAGCTTATCTAGAATCACTTTGGCAGTCTTACAACTTTTCAGTTGCTTATATATGGTGTTCCTCACACTTGCCAGCATATAACAATGAGCTATCTCATTAGACTCCTCCCAACATTTTCTAGCCTCAGCTTGAGTGACTGGAGGACACTTATTATTAAGGATTTTTTTAAGCTTGTCACAACTCATGATGATTATCAGGTTCCTTTTCCATTCCTTATAGTTATTTTCGTTCAGTTTGTTTTTAGTGAGTATGTTCAATAAGGGAGTTGATGCCATTTTTGAACTAAAAATAAAACATTCATATATTGATATTTTTGTATTAAGAAAATGTTTGAAAATGTTTTTACAACATTACAATATGCATTAAGATGATGCATGTGTCTTAGATTAAACCTTGAAAATATTTGTAAGCCTTTGAAAACGAGAATTCCTACATTGATTGAATCAAGTCACCTTAGGGTGATTATGACCAACTGGTAAGAACATGGATTTCCATCCAATTAGTACATGAACCTAATTTCTTATACATTCACATGCACTAATGATCGCGTGACATTTGACCATCATTCTAACTTAAGCATAGCTCCTTGGGGAGTTACTTACTAGATGGTCTTAAGTGTATAACCATCAAGTCAACACCTATCGCATCATGCATCACAAATGAGTCATCCTTGGACAATCTCACTGAGTACAATGGTGTGACTAGTTATCCTCTTTGAAGATAGAATTTCTTTATATATCGCATATAATACCTACCACAAAGGTCGATCCAACTATCATACAATTATAAGAAAATTTTTCTTACTTTCAAGAAGTATCCTTAGTGATATCTATATGACAACTTCTACCTTGGGGCATGTCCTTTTCATGCCATCACAAAAAACCATTGATGGAGGTCGTAAGTCTTGTTTAGGGACCTTCTTCTACTCAATATTTTAACAACATACAAGCTTTTTAATGTCTAGTTTCAATCATGAATAATCAATATATGCATGACAAGTACATGTAACATTCTTCTTAATCTATATGACATGCTTATCTCATATATGCATGACCATATATTCTTGGTCATATAATTATCATGATGCTTGTCTTATGAATATAAAATCATAAAAATTTTAAAGACTCTGACTAGCCAAAGTTTCCACGATTCTATCCAAAAAAATAAAAATTTCAAAATTCATTGCAAAACATACTTTGGGTCTTCCGCTACAATTTTGGTTCATGTTTTTTCTTCGTCATCTTTCTATTGTCACTTCCGTGTCCCTACCACTGTTAGCCACTGTCAAGCCACTGTTGGTCCACCGCCGACCATCATTAGACCATCAACAACCTCTTGTTGCCAAACCACCTTTGACCACTTCCTAATTTGGCTAGGTCGGGTTTGTGTCATCTCAATTGGTTTGGTGCGTCTTAATTTTTTGGGTTTCGCTGAGAAAAATTAGGTTATGAAATTCCTATGTCCCTTTTCGACTCACATATTTTATTCTAAATAAATAATAAAATAAAACCTTATGTGAAGATGATAGTCCAGGATCTAAAATATACATGTCTGATAGATTAATAAATTACAATTAAATTTCTAGAAATCACAACTTTAGAAAAATTACTTTATCAACCATAACAATAAAATAATTATATACATACATTCACAAACATTTCCCTAAACATGCAAATAATTACAAGAATGCCACATGTTATCAAATATTAATCAAATAAGATGAAGAGAGAGATTCGATCTCGATTTATATTACAAACAAAGCACAACCTGGAGTTCTGATACCAATTGTAGGAAAAAATCTGATTTGAAAATAGTATTCTTACACATCGAAAAATTAAAATTTTGAAATTGACCAGGTCTGTGATATTTATAACAATAAACCTCTAGGCTGAAATCATACTTGTGTTTTCGGATGACCGAATCCTTAATGTTTTCCAGCTTTCAACAAAATGATTTTCTCTACTATTCTCATACCACAAATTGCTTTGATTGTGGCCTTGAATCAATTGAATCAAAACACAACTTGAAATAATTTTCTTTTATTTTTTGGGTGAAAATAAAAATTTTCTATTCAAGTAGAAACAAACAAAATTTTCATTCTTAGAAAATATATTTAATAGTTTATCTCTATTTTTGGCATAGTAACAATGTCTTAAAATTGTGTTAATAGCCCTGCCGATGTAATCTATTCATAGAAAGAGAATGTAGAACCCTTGTTGAATTGTAAATGTTTATTTCAAATAGAAAATAGCTTCCTAGTCCAACTAGGAGAGGGAGAGGGGCTAATAGGGTGTGTTTCCCTTCATATGTATTATGATGGGGATTTGAGCCTCTCATTGTATTGTGCCCAATTATATGTGCTTTATAGACTTTTAGCCCAACACTTTATAATTTAATCCAAACCAATACATATTTTTTATTTTCAAAAATAAATATTAATTTTCCAATTAAATAATTTTCACATCCCAATTTTATCCTTGATAAAATTATGATGATTTTACCCATGGTAAATTTTTTGGGAAATATAATTAATATTTGACAATTCAACTTATTCATTATGATCAAATGGTTTATTTTCATTTTTGAGTTTTAAAATATCTTAAAAACATAAACTCATTCTCCCGATCATCTTTAACTAATTCATCTACATTTGCAAATGAATCATTTCTCATTTTCATTTTGAGAAAACCACATTCATTTCCAGATGATTCTATTTTGAATAAAACCAAAACTGTTTTCGATTATTCTCCATTTCTCCATTTCTGTTAATTATATTTATTTTGATCCAAACACGCAATTCATTTCTGGTTTTAGTGAGCTAGTGGAGGGTTCAATTGGACATATGTAATTAGAGATCAAATGATTTATAATTAAATTTTTAATTTTTTCCTATTAATTATAAACTTATTTAGTCACGAAGTCATTCCACTATAGTATCATGACTGATGTAACAGTCCAATTTTAGGCCTAGTCAGAATAGTGGTTTCGGAACCACAAATCTGAGGTCATAAAATTTATTTTAGTATTATTTTGAGGTCTACAGCATGTTAATATGATTGTGAAAAAAATTTGTTAAGAAATTTTGTCGTTTGAATGCTCAATTTGTGAAAAAGGACTAAATCGCGTAAAGTACTAAAGTTGCTTTCTATTAGCTAACTATGTTAAATAGCTATAGAAATTAAAATTTGAGGTCCTTATTGAGTAATTAGACCACTATATGTGTGATTGGATGTACATGGAGTGTAATAAATGAAAAGTCAAGGTAGGTGGGGTTTGGTATTTAGATGACTTAAGATAGATTAAATAAAAGAAAATAAAAATGGTCATGTTTTTCATTTCTGTCATGCACCAAAAATTTGAGCAAGAATATCCATTTTGGAGCTTGAAATTTTGACAAAGATAAACCCTTTACATGTAAGTCATTTTGGTGTAAGTTTTTGTTGATTTTTATGTTTTTGGAACCCTTAAAGCTTAAACTAGCTAAATAGGGGACTAATTTGCAATATGGTTGGAAATCTAGAGTTTTTCCATGAGGGAATATTTACTATTTTTTAAGCTCAATGGAAGAAAATGAAACATTGTTGTGTGCTGAACAACTTTTGTTAAGGGACTTTGGATGAAAATGTGAAATAGGGACTAATTTGTGAAATGTGAAATTTATGCGTTAAATGTATGAAATTGTGAAATGTGTGAGCTGCTATAAGCATGAAAATGATTCAACTAGGCATGGGTAGTAAATAAATTCAACACATTTCATTTTACGAGCATAGGGGCAAAATTATAAATATGTCAAACTTTAGGGGCAAAAATGTAATTTTTCCATAATATGATTTTTGGATCATATTGAATAATGTGACTAATGAATAGGCTAAATGTTATATTATAGATCAAAGAAAATGAGATTCAGGCCTAAAACGGGGAAAAACGTGAAATTGACGGTTAGGTTCCTTTTTGTTATTTCAGAATCGAGGTAAGTTCATGCATAAGTAATACAACCCTATGTTATGTATTTACTATTTCAATATTGCATGAATTGTATACATTTGTTTTATGAAATTGATTAATGACAATTTTGAAGAAGTTTGGAGAAATGAGAAATCTCAATTTAACCTCAAGGGTAGAATACAATGCCATGATATTAGGACTATCGAGATTCCGTATAAGACCATATCTGGGATATGACATCGGTATATGATTTCGTATAAGACCATGTCACGGACATGGCGTCGATATGATATTTCATGAAAGACCCTATCTGGGATATGGCATTGACAAGATACTAAAAGTATGAGATCACCGAGCATCCTTAGTATTCCAATGTGTTCAATGGGTAAATCAAAGATGAGTATGAGAATGAAATTACTACAAGTAAACAGGCATTTACGTAAGCCTATAAATGTAAATTCATGATTATTGTGGAAATAAATAAGTGGTTGATAGTACACATACTTGTGATGTTGGATATATGATAAATATAAATGATGATTATGTGTTAGGCTGTTGGGCCAAATTGAGATGTGATATAATATGTTTATATTCTTGAATTGTATTTCAACGGGTACGTTAAGAATGAGAAAGTATGTGACTATATTACGAGTGGTATATGTATATACACAAAACTCATGTGAGATGGATTTGGTATATGATGAATACTTGGTGAGAATGTACATGAACAAATTACTTGTGAAATAATGATAACCTTGTGATAAATTATCTACATTTATGATAAATGGATGCATGTTAAGATTTGATAATGACCATGTTATAGGCTTAGGAGCCTAATTGATTTGTGATATTTTACGATTCAATTATTTAAACTGTGTTTCATTGGATATGAGGAAAAGAAAAACGGGCATAATTGCTGAATAAAGTCATTATGAGAACATAGTAAGATACGAGCTTAGATAAGTGAATGGTGGTTGAACTATATGTTGAAATTATGATTACTCATAAATGATGTGTATGTGATTAGGAGGATGGGAATAACTTGTTAAATAATGTGATAAGTTATATTGGAGAGACTATAGTGTTTAGGCTAATGCCAAGGCATGTAAATGGCATTTATTATAAAGAGTAAGCATTATGAACGAGTAAGTAGAAATCATGAGAATTAATACAATTTGTATTAATAATAGAAATCATGAGAATTAATACAATTTGTATTAATAATGTTCTTATGGATGGGTAAATTAAATGGATGTTAATAATTTTTTATTATTTTCATATGAACTTACTAAGCTCTAAAGCTTACTCCCCTTACTTTCCCATCTCTTATAGTTTAATTTAGCTAGTTCGGGTTGGAGATCGCCTGAGAGACTATCACACTATCAAGCTAACACTACAGGTATTGATGAATTCAAGTAGTTTGAGTCTATGGCATGTATAAAGACTTTGTATTTTGAATAATTAGGTCATTGTAAATGTGATCAAGTGAGTTGGCCTAGAATGGCTTGTGGTCTAATTTGTATAAGGCCATGAGATGTGGCTCATTTTGATTGTTAGGTTGTAAACCTAATTGTTTGTGCATGCATGTGTCTATGAAATTGTAATGTGGTTGATTGTTTTGTGTATGTGATGGAATTCTGAATGAAATTCATGATGACAATTAAGACTTGATTATGTCAAATAGGAGTAATCTACCACTCTAAGTGCATGCAAAATTTTAAATTTGGTTTGACAAAGTATGAAGTCTTATGCATGTGTAAGTAGGGATGAAATGATCATGATCATGTCTTGTTTGTGTATGTTTAAGTGCTCAATCATGCCCCGCTAAGTTCCATTGAAGTCATGTTTGTGTATGTTCAATTAAGGGTGGTAATTGGCTTGGAAAATAACCTCAATAATTGTCCACACGGGTAGACACACGGGCATGTGTCTAGGCTGTGTGTGACACACAATCTGCCCCATGGGCATGTGGTCCGGCCGTGTGTCCCCTACTCCCTAATTAATGCAAAATATAATGCTCAGTAGTAAACACACGGGCAAAGATACAACTGTGTGTCTCTACCGTGTGAGGGACACGGCCTCAGGACATGGGTGTGTGCCCAGGTGGTGTAAAGTCTGTACCTGATTTTGGAATTTAATTTGCCGCACAATCTAAAGACACAGGCATGTGTCTTGGCTTGTAACCATATTTTGAGCATGACGTCATAAACAGAGAGTTACACGGGCTGAGGACACGGGCATGTCCCAAGGCACACGGGAGTGTGTGACCACACGGTTTGCCCACACAGGCGTGTGACCTTTCAAAATGAGAAAATTTTCTAAGTGTGGTAAAAGTTTCAAAAGTTTCCAGTTTAGTCCCGAACCACCCTCAATGCATGTTTTGGGCCTCGTGGGCCTGCATAAGGGATGATATACATGTGAATGAAAAGTTTTAAATTTGGGCAGAAGTTCATGTCTCGATTTTGTAAGATTATCTGAGTTTATGTCTGATAACGCCTCGTACCCTATTCCATCATCGAATACGAGTAAGGGGTGTTACATTTAATGGTATCAGAGCTATGGTTTAGTCGATTCTCAGACTAACCTAGCGTATGTGAGTCTAGCTATACATGCCATATTACTACCCGTGATAGTGTGACATCTCTCGGCTCTAACGAAATTGTTTTGTTAAGACAGAGATGACTTCCAACCGAGCTATTTTCGATAATGATGAAAATGATATTAAGATGATTGAAATGTGGTTATGATGTGTTGAAATTCAGAAAGGTATGAATAGAAATTCATGATATGTATGTGTTCATATATGAAAAGAGATAACCATAAGTTGAGAAATGTGGAAAAGTGTAATGAAACAAAAGTTTATGTTGTGATAAGCTCATACATGTATGTTGGTATTCAGATGATGTTATGTACCCAACCTATTTGATTAAGTGAATATGTTAAGTAGACTTATCCAATGGACGGAATGTGTGTGTATGTATACTTGTTTGAATAATGCATAATCAGTATGTCCATTTAGGTGAATCTCATGTTTAATTGTTAAATTAGAGAATATATAATGTTTTGCTCTATGACTTTGTTGTGGAACCCTGAATATTATAATGGTATGAAGATTGAATTGGAAGATCAAATTGAGTAGAATGTAAGAGAAGAGTACGATCGTTCGATGATGAATTGACGGATAAGACCATGGTTGGACCTTGGTGGTATATATGAGTATGTATAAGACCATAGCTGGGCTATGGCATTGTGATCCCATGTAAGACCATGTCTGGGACATGGCATTGGCATTAATATATATATGTGATCTCGTATAAGACCATATCTGGGATATGGCATCGGCATGTGATTTCGTGTAAGACCATGTCTAGAACATGGCATCGATATGAGACTTTGTGTAAGACCATAGTTAGGCTATGGCATCATGATGACATGTAATACCATAGCTGGGATATGACATTGTTATATGAGTAAGACCATAGTTGGACTATGGCATCAACTAAATGACATACTCATACCCGTAAGACGTTCTCTAATTTGACAAGTGATGGTAAATAAAATTGAAGTTAAATGTTGGAATTTAATTAGAAATTGATATTAAGTTTGATTAAGTGAATACATTGTTCAAAATTGTGAATGGTAAAAAACATTTGTATAATAAATAAGTGTGTTAATTTGATTAGAATGAACTATGTGATTATGATGATATTATACCAATGATGAATGCTAAGTCATATGTGTGTATTTATGAGAGTCAAATAGAGGCTTTACAACCTCACCCCCTTACCAGTGTAACACCCTAAATCCAGCCTAGACATTATGGCCAAATCTGGCAATGTCACATTGTGTTTTTCATAAAGCGAGATCTTGTTAAGAAACCCAGTCTCTATTTAATAATCTTTGTGCGATTTTAGCGACATTCGTTTAGGTTCAAAATGTGAGTTGTTTGCCAAAATTTATTCATATTAAAATGACCTTATTATATTTTAAAACGTTATTCATTTCCACAATATCATTTTATAGCGGAAGCTTTTTAAAATAGTTGCGTACTTGCTGTTCACTTTGTAAAAACATTATTTATTTTGAAAACTCGTGTTTTCCTAGCACTAGCAGTTATAAACCAAAGCAAATAAAAATTTAAAATCCATAAAGGCCATAATTATAGTAAAATACCCCAAAATTTAAATTACTTATAAATTAAAACCAAATATGAAAGCATGAGCGATCATGTGGCCACCTCCGAGTCCCTCACTGCACCGATCCTACTAAGGATTACCTGCACTGTTAGATAGATAGGTGAGTTTACGAAAACTCAGTGTGTAATCCAAATAATTAACAACAGTGAACAACACAGCCTGTCCTAAGCCCATATCAGTAACAGTTCAATATCAGTTAGGGCCTTGGACTATAACAGAAACAGTAGCAGTGGTAGTAATCAGTGCAGTAAGCGTGATCAATACAGTAACAGTAATCAGTGCAGAATGCAAATAGAAAAATCCTACCCATCCATCCTCTACACTCCACTCCGTTCAACCTTACACTCCATGTGGAGATAAAATCGACTTACTCATCCCTACGTTCCAAATATAGCATCGGTTGCGGCACTAATCAGTAATTGCAGTAGAGCTACCAGTAATAGGCTTAAAGCCATCAGTAGGTCCACAATCGTCTTGGGCGACTCGTGCGACCATATCAGTATAGTACACTTCCTCCAAAATAACAATCCCAACCCCATGCAACATTTCATGCATCGTATCATAGTATTTTACATGGATGCAACATACATATAACGTGGCACGCTTAAATACAATCATACAAATTGTAGGGCAAATAAGTCATTTTACCTTACAGGGGTATTACAGTCATTTTACCCTATAGGGATATTTTGGTCATTCTACCCTATGGTGGTATTTTAGTCATTTTACCCTGAGGGTATTTCGGTTATTTTATCACATAAAGGAAAAATCGTCATTTTATCACATAATGGAAATATCGTCATTTTATCACATGAGGGTAAAATTGTCATTTTATCAAATAAGGGTAAAATTGTCATTTTATTACATAAGGGCAATATCGTCATTTTATCACATAAGGGTAAAGTCATCGTTTTATCACATAAGGGCAATATCATCATTTTATCACATGAGGGCAATATCGTCATTTTATCATATAAGGGCAATATCGTCATTTTATCACATAAGGGCAATATCGTCATTTTATCACATAAGGGTAAAATCGTCATTTTATCACATAAGGGCAATATCGTCATTTTATCACAAGGGTAAAATCATCATTTTATCACATAAGGGCAATATCGTCATTTTATCACAAGGGTAAAATCATCATTTTATCACATAAGGGCAATATCATCATTTTATCACATAAGGGTAAAATCATTATTTTATCACATAAGGGTAAAATTGTTATTTTATCACATAAGGGTAATATCATCATTTTATCACATAAGGGCAATATCGTCATTTTATCACATAAAGGTAAAATTGTTATTTTATCACATAAGGGAAATATCGTTATTTTATCACATAAGGGTAAAATCGTCATTTTATTACATAAGGGCAATATCGTCATTTTATTACATAAGGGCAATATCATCATTTTATCACATAAGGGTAAAATCGTCATTTTATCTCATAAGGGTTCAGCTACGCTTATCGACCCAACAGAAGGTCATAGACGTCTCGGCCAACACAAAAGAAGAGCAAAGAAGAATCGATGGAGAGGGAAGTGTTACTCAGACAATTGGCCAAGTTGAGACAGAGGAGAAGACAAATCGACAGAAAAGAAGATAGGGGACAGAAGAAATCGACCAAGAATAAGGGGAACTTGACAGGACACTTGGAAAATTTTAGGGACTACTTGAAACCAACAGTCCAATTTCAGCACAACACCTTCAAACCACTCAAACTCCCCGATTTCCTCCCCTCCATCTCCTTAGATTCGGCTAACAACCAATCCATTCAAACCTGTTCAAATTCTTGGTGTTTCGGTCAAACACAACTACCTCCCATGGCCAGCAGCAAAAATAACCTTCATTTGCAAAAGTAAGGATTCGAACCTCAGACCATTAGCACACTCCACACGCCACTATCCACTAGACCAGTAGGCTTTTTATATCATACTTTACCAAAATAAACTTATAACCCTACTGATGAAAGATAAGGGTTTTATCCTCAAAAAACCAAAATTTTGTGGAAGCCAGGGCTTGAACCCATGACTTCCCAGACACTTCCAAAGCACACAACCACTAAGCCAAACACACAATTGTGTCACTTCCTTGCACAATTAAATATTTATGTGCAGTCTCCTAACTGCACCCCTACTCAAGACCTAATACTTCTAGGCCCAAATTTGGGGCATTACAACCAGTGTTGCCTTACGATGAAAATTCATGAGAATCATGTTGAATAAGTTCATAAGTGAAAATAAAGAGTTCAGTGGTGAAATATCTAGTAATGTAAACAGAGATGAGAATAGTTGGGAAGGTCAAAACTGTAACATCCCAAAATAGGGCCTAGTCAAAATAGTGGTTTCGTGACCACAAATTTGACATTGAAATATATATTTTATGATTACTATAAGGTCTAGAATATGAGAATATGCATGTGTTAAAGTTTCATGAAGAAATTCTATGAGTAAGGTGTTCAATTGGAAATTACTGACCAAATTGAAGAAAGTGCAAAACTTGGATTTTAAAAGCAATTTGTATGAAATTTCTTTAGATTATTAATTAGAAGTCCTTAAAGATCAATTTGCCCAATTTCTAAGTTTTTGGACAAAAATGGGCATTGTATGGATAAAATTTGAAAGAAAGGGCTTAAGGGCATTTTGGTCATTTGGCTAATTAATGAAATAAAATGGGAAAATAAGCCAAAACTCAGCTCATCTTCTCCGCCTTGCAGCCAAAATTTGAGAGCCCCCATAGCTAGTGTTTCTTTACTTTTCAAGCTCAATAGTAAGTACTCCCAAGCCCCGTTTTTAATGTTCTTCGTATTTTTGAAATCCCGATAACTTACTCTCTCCATTTCTACCCATATTTTGAGCTAGGGTTCATGTATGTAAAGTGAACCATGTGTGAGATGTTTATTCTTTGATGATTTATGGAGGAATATGAAAGTTGGATGTGTGTTAAACATCTTTTTCTAGGTGATTTTCATGAAAAATCCCTAAAAGGACCTTTTTACAAAAGGTGTAAAATATGTAGTAGAAATGTGAAATAATGGAAAATGTGGCCTACCATAAGAGGAAAGAACATTCGGCTAGGCTTGGGTAAAGTAGAAAATTCATGCATTTCATCATACGAGCCTAGGGACTAAATCATAAATAATGTGAAAGGTTAGGAGCAAAATTATCATTTTGTCTGGGGATGAAATTTAGACTCGAAAAGAACAATGTGAGGTATTAATGATTCATTTTATTGTTATAGACCATGAGGAATAAATTTCGGATGTCAATCGAGGAAAACGAAAGGTTTAGGAATAACTGAGACGCAAAAACGAAACGAATACCAGGTTTACAAGACATGGAAATCCTTAAGATAAAAGGGGACAACCTAGCATGTATAAAAATCGATGAGATGAGGTTTACATGCAATGAGGTATATTAAGGTCATTTAAAAGTATAATTAAACCATGTTAAGTGTTGTTGAAAACTATAAGTGGATATGGTTATTAGAGGGTGACCTAAGGCTTGGAAAATAGCCTAGCAAGGTCCATACGGGTGGACATACGGGCGTGTGTCTAGGCCGTGTGTGACACACGGATTGCCCCATGGGCGTGTGAAATGGCGCTGTGTCCCCTGCACCCAAAAATATTAAGTCAGAATGCATGGTAGTAAACACACGGGTAGAGACACGGCCGTGTGCCTCAACCGTGTGGAGGGCGCGACTTAGCACATGAACGTGTGTCTTGGCCGTGTGCCCCTAAATGCATACTGACGTCATAAACAGAATGCTCGAGTTTTTAGACACGGGTGACCAGACGAGCGTGTCTAGGCCATGTGAAGGACACGGGCCAGGGACACGGGCATGTGGTTGGCCGTGTGAAAACCCTTGTAGGTTCAAAAAAGAAAAGAAATTCAATTAATTCCATACGGGTAGGGGACACGAGCATGTTCCAAAGCACACGGGCGTGTGCATTGCCTCTATAAGGACGTGTGAGGCTTAACTTAGAAAATTTTTCAAGAACTTTCTCAGGTCCTCGGTTTAGTCTCAGACCTTTGTTAATGTATGTTTTGGGCCTCGTAGGCTCATAATAGGGGCACCAAAATGTTGTTTGATTAGGTTTAAATTGGAACAAAATTTTATAACCCGTATTTCCCAAGTATGTTCGTGTACATGTCTGGTAACGCCTCGCACTTGATCCCGATCTCAAGTAAGGGTAAGGGTTGTTACATTTAGTGGTATCAGAGCTATGGTTTAGTCGGTTCTAGGACTAACATAGAGTGTATCGAGTTTAACTTCACATGCCATTATACGAACGTGATAGTGTGATATCTCCTAACTGTTTAATTGTCTTTGAATATAGTAAATGTCTTCCAATCATGCACAAAATGAGTCTGAGGGAGCCGAAAGCCATGCTCTAGCTTCTACAGAATGAGCAATTTCTAGTAGTAATAGAAGGCCTATGTCTGAAGGCCGGGAAGAGGCCAGAGCTACCTTCTTTGACATGATGGATGAATGGTTTGGGGATTATTTGAGGAATCGCCCCAACATACCACAACCTCTCCCGCCCCTTAACTGACCTGATGAGGAAGTGCCACGAGGTATGGCACCTACAAGAGTTGGTAAAGCCCCGGTAGACAAGCTTAGAAAGTATGGGGTTGAAGAATTTAGAGCTAAGATTGATGATGATGCTGAACGAGTGGACTTCTGGCTCGAGAATACTACATGAGTGTTGGATGAATTATCGTGCACACCTGAGGAGTGTTTAAAGTTTGATGTATCTCTCCTAAAGGATATTGCATACCACTGGTGGAAGACCATATCTTCAGTGGTACTAAAGGAAAACATTACTTAGAAATTTTTCCAAGCATAGTTTAAGAAGAAATACATTAGTCAAAGGTTCTTAGACTCGAAGCGAAAGGAGTTCCTGGAACTCAAACAAGAAAATAAGATTGTAGCGGAATATGAAAGGGAGTTTGTAAGGCTAAGTCAGTATGCAACTGAATGGGTTCAAACAGAGTCAGAAATGTGTAAACGCTTTGAGGAAGGTCCAAATGAAAAAATAAAGCTATTGATTGGGATTCTTGAGATACGAGAGTTTGCTGCATTAGCTGATCGGGCCAAGAAGGCCGATGAACTCAATAATGAAAGGAAGCAAGCTAAAAGAGAAGCTCGAGTTGTGAATAAGAGATCCAGCGGTAAGACGCTTTCATTTCCCACAAAGAAGTCAAGGAGTCAGCATGAACGCTCCACTTCATCAGTAGGATATTTAGGTAGAGCGAGAGGCTCCAAATGACGTAATCAGAAGTCTTCCTCCCCTATGGTGACTAGTGTGGGGAGTGTAGATGACCAAAATCCAAAGTGTAAAAGCTGCAATAAATTTCACTTCGGAGAGTGCCGGATGAATAACGGTGCATGCTATAGATGTGGTTATCTTGACCACTTCCTCAAAGACTGCCAAGAGCGAACCGACGAAGAGGTGGAAGTAGCCCCGAAATCGAGTGCTCCTATTCCACGAGGTAGACCTCTGAGATATCCTGGAAGTGCTAGTGGCAGTCGAGTTATGGCCAAAGACACTGCAAAATTAGAGACTCGAGCCCCGGCAAGAACGTATGCAATATGCGCTCGAGAGGAAGCCTCTACCCCTGATGTCATCACGGGTACTTTTTCTCTTTTTAACACTTGTGTTGTTGCCTTAATTGATGCGGGATCAACACATTCATACATTTGCATGAGATTGGTGTCTAGTATGAATATATCCATTGAACCTACAAAAACTTATAATCAGAGTGTCAAACCTATTAGGCAAGTCAGTCTTGGTCAATAAAGTTTGTAAGAATTGTCCTTTGACGATTCAGGGTTATTGTTTTCCGAGTAACCTTATGTTATTTCCATTTGATGATTTTGATGTAATACTTGACATGGCTTGGTTTGTAACACCCCTTACCCGTGTTTGACGCCGGAACAGGGTACGAGGCATTACCGGACTTAATCACTAATCATCGTATAAAAACTGATTCATAATTTCACTCTAATTTAAAAAATTTTCAAACACATTCAAGTTGTCCCTTAAAAAGAGCTTACAAGGTCCATATCATGCTTTAATTCAACCACACACACAGGCAAGCATGCACATTCATAAATTGCATCATTTAATTAATAACATAATCAAGACTATCTACATTAAATGGCTTTAGACAATAGAGACCTTCAAATAACATAGGTCAGTATTTTAAGCCAATTCCTAGCAACTTAATAACAATTAAACGAGTCTCCATACATGCCAAAGACTTAAAATACTTTAAAACCTTTATATATCGATTAATAGTTTGATAGTGTGACTTAACCTCCGGCGACCTCCAACTCGAGCTAACATCTGCGACACTATAGGAAAAAGGAAAGGAAGGGAGTAAGCACTATAGCTTAGTAAGTAAGTATGTAAATATTAATAAACAATACATTATCATACTTCACAATATGTTTCCGGAGTATTACCATCACAAACACACATACTTTCACTATTACAATCATAAACAGGTTCAAAATAAGCTGTCTAGCAGAGTTCCAGAAAATAAATTATTTATTTCTAGAGCTACAAAACTTTAAATTACAAAACATTAATTTTCCTTGAAACTAGATTCACATATATTCTTACCATAAAATTTTCAGAATTTTTGGTCTAGTAAATTAGTACAGTTTATTCATTGAAGTTACCCCTATTTCACTGCTCAACTGTTCTGACCACTCTTCTCTACGAATCAATTTTCTCCTTGTAAAGAATTCAAAGGATGTTATAGTTTATTTAATTTGAAACTAGACTCATTATGGATTTCAAGAATATAAATTATATCCCCTAATTATTTTTGTACAATATTTAATGATTTTTCCAAGTCAGAATAGGGGATCACATAGTCATTCTAAACTAGTCTCTCAAAAACTTAAATATCTCATAATATAGAATTCCTTTGCTTGCTATGTTTCTGTTATATGAAAATAGACTCATTAAGCTCTAATTTGATATCTTATTCAGTCTCTGATTCAGTTTCTACTATTTTTGGTAAATTTTTAGATTCACGTCACTGCAACTATCCAGAACAGTTTTATTGTCAATTTTGATCTTTCACACTTCAATTGTATTCATCACTTTCCCATAACAATCTTTCCAATTTCCAATCACATATCGAGCATATTGTTCATAAGTTACACACGTATATACTTACTCTTATCATCACAAAGTCATACATAATTTCATTTAATCAATTTCCCAGTTGAACGCTTCGGAATAATAACAGATACGCGATGGTATCGCACACAGCCCACCTTTAAAATCGAAGCTCTCTTGTACACATAGTGGCCTTCACTTAGCACCACTCATGCGACCTAACTCGATTGTACACATAATTTTGTCTCTCTTGTACACATGGTGAAGACTTAGTACCACCCATGTGACCTAGCTAGTTTATCTCGTAGCTCTCTTGTCTATATGGTGTCCTTCACCTGGAACCACGCATGCGACCTAGCTATATATATCCGTAGCTCTCCTGTCTACGTGGTGTACACATAGTATCACCCATGCAACCTAGATACATCATAATGTCTCGTAGCTCTCTTGTACACATGATGTGCACTCAGCACCATACATGTGACCTAGCTACATACCATCTGTATCATCCAATCTTTTCGAAGGTTCAACCGGGATTTTCCTCTGTTTGTAATACTTATTATACATATGAACTTATCTCGATACTAAAACGGCCATTTTACCAACTTTCCCGATTTTTTATTTTTCTCCCATTCTAGATTCAAATCTTATTTTTCAGGATCTAAAACATCATATTTTACTTATTTAATTAATGTACTATTCAAAAAAGTCCTTAAATCAAACTTTGGAAAAATTACAATTTTGCCCCTAAACTTTTGCATATTTACACTTTTTCCCCTAGGCTCGGGAATTAAAATTCATCCCTTATTCTTATGTTTATGACATTCTGATCATTTTTCTCTTCTATGGAAACATCAAATTCTCACTCTAACACATAGTTATGAACAATAACAACTTTTACCGATTAAGCCGTTTTACTCATTTTTGCTTAAAACTGCTTAGCAAAAGTTGTTTAACATAATTTCAGCCTTCATATTATACCATAAAACATCAAAAGAAACACATTTCACCTATGGGTATTTTTCCAAATATGAACCCTAGCTTAAATTATTACTAGAATGAGCTTAATCAAGTTACCGGGATTCTAAAATCGTAAAGAACTTGAGAAACGGGGCTAGAACGGACTTACTATTGAGCTTGGAAAGCTTGAAAACCCTAGCCACCGCTTCCCCCATGCTAATTTCAGCCTCCATGAAAAAGATGAGTCAATTTTGGCTTTATTTTCCCTTTTTATTTCTTTTAATTACCAAATGACTAAAATGCCCTTAAGGCCTTTCTTTAAAATTTTGTCCTATTCATGCCCATTTTTTTCCAAACAAAATATAATGGTCTAATTACCATTTAAGAACCTCCTCTTTAGACCTCCATTTCAATCAAGTACTTATGAATTAGAATACATATTTTGCAACTTTTGCAATTTAGTCCTAAAAGTTTAATTAAGCACTTTATCAGTAAAATTACTTAACGATATTTTTACACAATATTTTAATCAATAAATAAACCTTAAAACTTAATCGGAATAAAATTTTCAACTTTGAATTCGTGGTTCTAAAACCATCGTTCCGTTTAGGTCCTAAATTGGGCTGTTACAGCAACTTCTATAAATAAGCCCTAATAGGCAAATTAAACATGCAATCTATAAAATTTCTTATCAATACTCTAACACATGCATCTAATCACTCGGTAAATAATAAAAATTAATCAAAACAAACTTTTCTATCTCAGATTTGTGGTTTCGCAACCACTATTCCATTTAGGCCATATTTCGAGATGTTACATGGTTAACCCTACATGATGTAATTGTAAATTGTGGTGGCAAGTATATTGAATTGAAGCGCCCAGATGGCAAGATTCTATGGGTTGATTCAAGAGAGTTGGATACTCCGCCAATTGTAATCACAACAATAGTTGCTCAAAGATATATGAGAAAAGGGTACGAAGCCTACCTTGCTTTTATACTGAACACTAAGGAAATAGAGTTGAAGATTGAGTCCGTACCAATAGTATGTGAATATCTAGACGTGTTCCCGAAAGAATTACCCAGACTACCTCCTAATAGAGAGATAGAGTTTAGTATTGAACTAGTACCAGGAACAGCTCCTATTTCTATTGCTCCGTATAGGATGGCACCAACCGAGTTGAAAGAGTTAAAAGCACAGTTGTAAGAACTAACGAATAAAGGTTTCGCAAGGCTGAGCTTTTCGGCCTTGGGATGCTCCCGTATTGTTTGTAAAGAAGGATGGTTCGATGAGGCTATGCATAGATTATTGGCAACTGAAAAAGGTGACTATTAGGAATAAGTATCCTTTTCCAAGAATCGATGATTTGTTCGACCAGTTGAGGGGAGCCACTGTGTTCTCTAAGATAGAACTGAGATCTGGCTACTGTCAGTGCGAGTTAAGGAATCGAATGTGCCTAAATTAGCTTTTAGAATGAGCTATGGTCACTATGAATTCCTTGTCATGCCATTTGGTCTAACAAATGCACCTGTCGTATTGATGGACCTAATGAATAGGATATTTCAACCATACCTGGACAAGTTCGTCGTCGTGTTCATTGACGACATTTTGATTTATTCCAAGGATGAGACAGAGCATGCGAAGCATCTGAAAACTGTGTTACAGACTTTACAGGAAAAACAATGGTATGCTAAGTTTAGCAAGAGTGAATTTTGGGTCCAAAAAGTAGGGTTCTTGGGTCATATTGTTTCGGGTGATGGCATCCGAGTTGATCTAAGTAAGATCTCTGCCATCGTTGAATGGAAACCACCTAAAAATGTAGTCGAGGTTAGAAGCTTTTTGGGCTTAGCCGGTTACTACCAAATATTTGTGAAAGGATTCTCCATGATGGCGACTCCAATGACGAGGTTACTACAGAAAGACGTGAAGTTTGAATGGACAAAAAAGTGTCAGCAGAGTTTCGAGAAGTTGAAGACATTGCTGACTGAAGCTCTAGTTTTAGTATTGCCTGAGCCGGGAAAAGAGTTTGTGGTCTACAACGATGCGCCCTTAAATGGACTGGGTTGTGTACTTATGCAAGATGGCAAGGTGATAGCCTACGCTTCGCGGTAGTTGAAGCCACATGAGAAGAATTATCCGACGCATGACTTAGAACTTCCCACCATTGTTTTTGCCCTGAAAATATGGAGGCATTACTTATATGGTGAGACTTGCCGTATATTCACAGGTCACAAGAGTTTAAAGTATTTGATGACTAAAAAAGAATTGAATCTGAGACAGCAGAGATGGTTAGAATTAATTAAAGATTACGAGCTGATCATTGATTATCTCCCGGGAAAGGCGAATGTGGTCGCCGACGCGTTAAGCAGAAAATCTTTGTTTGCATTAAAGCCCATGGATGCTCAATTGGCGTTGTTTAATCATGGTTCGGTTTTGGTAGAGCTAAGGGCTAGGTCGACATTTCTTCAGGAAATTTATGATGCTCAGACTAATGATAGTGTCCTGCAAGCTAAAAGAGCTCAATGTGAGTCGGGCAATGAATCAAATTTTCAGATTAGACCTGATGGATGCTTGATCTTCAGAGATAGAGTTTCTATACCGAGGGACGATAAAATTATTTAGAAAATCTTGCAAGCGGCACATGATATCCATTTGCCTATTCATCCGGGAAGTACCAAGATGTATAATGATTTGAAGAAAATGTACTAGTGGGACAACATGAAAAGAGGCATCTCCGAATTTGTATTGAAATGCTTGATATGTCAGCAAGTCAAAGTTGAACACCAAGTAACTTCTGGTTTACTACAGCCTATGATGGTCCCCGAATGGAAGTAGGACAGAATCACTATGGACTTCGTGACAGGATTACCATTGAACCCGAAAAAGAAAGATACTATATGGGTTGTGGTTGATAAGTTGACAAATTCGACTTATTTTATTCCGGTAAGGACAGATTATTCACTTGACAAGTTGGCTGATTTGTATATATCTAAAATTGTGAGATTACACGGGGTACCATTATTGAATATTTTAGACAGAGACTCAAGATTCACTTCGAGATTCTAGAAGAAGTTACAAGAAGCCTTGGGTACTAGGTTGAGTTTTAGTACAACTTTTCACCCACAGACTGATGGTCAGTTTGATTGGATGATTTAGATTCTTAAGGATATGTTGCAATGTTGCATCCTTGAATTTTAGGGCAGTTGGGAAAAATACCTGCCATTGGTAGAGTTCGCCTACAACAACAGTTTTCAAATGAGTTTGAAGATGGCGCCTTATGAGGCCTTGTATGGCAGAAAGTGCCGAACTCCATTGCATTGGACAGAACTTAAGGAGAGTCAGATTCATGGAGTTGATCTAATCAAGGAAACTGAAGAAAAGGTTAAAGTGATACGTGATTGTTTAAAAGCGCCATCGGATAGAAAAAGGTCATATCCTGATATGAAAAGAAAAGAGATTGAGTTCCAAGTAGGAGATAAAGTATTCTTGAAAGTATCTCCATGGAAAAGGGTAATGAGATTTGGCCGGAAAGGCAAACTGAGTCTGCGATTTATCGGACCATACGAGATCACTGAAAGAGTTGGACCATTAGCCTATCGCTTGGCATTGCCACCAGAATTGGAAAAGATTCATGATGTATTCCATGTATCTATGTTAAGGAGATATCGATCAGACCCTTTTCATGTAATTTCACTGACGAGGATCGAAATTAGACCGAACATGACCTATGGTGAAGAACCGGTAAAGATTTTAACTCGTGAAGTTAAACAGTTGAGAAATAAAGATGTGGCTTTGGTAAAAGTCTTATGGCATCGACATGGTGTGGAAGAGGCTACATGGGAGCCAGAAGAGACCATGAGAAGCCAATATCTGAACATGTTTACTAGTAAGACTTTCGAGGACGAAAGTCCCTAAAGGGGGAGAAATATAACATCTCAAAATAGGGCCTAGTAGGAACAGTGGTTTCGGGACCATAAGTTTGACGTTGAAATATATATATTATGATTATTATGAGGTCTGGAATATGAGTATATGCATGTGTTAAAGTTTCATGAAGAAATTCTATGAGTAATGTGTCCAATTGGAAATTAATGACCAAATTGAATAAAGTGCAAAACTTGGATTTTAAAAGCAATTTGTATGAAATTTCTTTAGATTATTAATTAGAAGTCCTTAAAGAGCAATTTGCCCAATTTCTAAGTTTTTGGACAAAAATGGGCATTGTATGGATAAATTTTGAAAGAAAGGGCTTAAGGGCATTTTGGTCATTTGGCTAATTAATGAAATAAAATGGGAAAATAAGCCAAAACTCAGCTCATCTTCTCCGCCTTGCAGCCGAAATTTGAGAGCCACCATAGCTAGGGTTTCTTTACTTTTCAAGCTCAATAATGAGTACTCTCAAGCCCCGTTTTTAATGTTCTTCATATTTTTGAAATCCCGATAACTTACTCTCTCCATTTCTACCCATATTTTGAGCTAGGGTTCATGTATGTAAAGTGACCCATGTGTGATATGTTTATTCTTTGATGATTTATGGAGGAATATGAAAGTTGGATGAGTGTTAAACATCTTTTTCTAGGTGATTTTCATGAAAAATCCCGAAAAGGACCTTTTTGCAAAAAGTGTAAAATATGTAGTAGAAATGTGAAATAATGGAAAAATGTGGGCTACCATAAGAGGAAAAAACATTCGGCTAGGCTTGGGTAATGTAGAAAATTCATGCATTTCATCATACGAGCCTAGTGACTAAATCGTAAATAATGTGAAAGGTTAGGGGCAAAACGATCATTTTGTCCGGGGGTGAAATTTAGACTCGAAAAGAATAATGTGAGGTATTAATGATTCATTTTTATTGTTATAGACCCCGAGGAACAAATTCTGAAGGTCAATCGAAAATAACGAAAGGTTTTGGAATAATTGAGACACAATACTGAAACGGATGCCAGGTAGGTTTGAATAACTTTAAGTAAAATATTAATATGCCTAGTTACATGTGTTATGAATGTATGATAATTGGTTATAATGATGGCATGAAAATCCATGAAGTATGTTAATAATAATGAAATGATAAAAAATGTCCTGGTATGTTAATAATAATGAAATGATAAAAAATGTCCTGGTTGAAGTCAGAAGGGAAGCTTGATGGATAAACCATGGCTTACATGATTTGAGATCCTGCATGTGTTGCAGAAAAGGATTTAGCCCAGACGAGTAATCCGTTGATCTCAAATATAGGAAGGATCTAGCCCGGACGAGTGTTCCTTGAGTGATCGAGCCTCCCGAAGAATATATGTGCATTGTGGATTTAGCCCGGACGGGTAATCTGACTACGGTCTGAATTTAGCTTGGTCTGGTAATTCAGATTCGAGGTCATTACGGCTGTTTTTTGCTGCAAGGGATTTAGCCTGGACTGTAATCCCAACATCACCCTATGAGTTTACATTGTGGGGGATTTAGCTTGGACTGGTAATCCCGCCGTATGATGTGCGTGGGAGTGCATACTTGAGATGATCGCTCTTATGACTTGACGGTAAATGGATAATCTATCGAGACTTTTGGGAAACTCAACGGGATTAACATAAGATATACAAATGAAAATGTTGAATGATGAGCTCATCTAAGACAAATTACATGGTGCATTGTTATGAGACTAACTTGTTGATTGAGTGCATGTGATAGGGAAACTATTTCATGCTTGTTGGTTTCATTTCCTAATATGGGTTCATGCTAATTAATTGGTAAGTTTACTTTCTAGTTATTCGGGCTTACTAAGCATGTAAATGCTTACCCCTCTCTTTTCCCTATCTTACAGAGCTCATGGACTCGCGAAGACTGGGAGACGGTTGGAGAGTCAATACACTATCATCTTGTCTAGCTTTGGGATATAGATACTCTTATTTTGTTTAATAGCATGTATAGGCCTTTTGTTATTTTGTTATATGTGTCATTTGATTAGCCAATATGAAGGCTTATAAAGGTATACACATTCACTTGTATATGGCCATGGAAATTGGCTCATGTTGGTGTAGGTTATGACCTACCAAATTGTGCATGTTATGTTCCAATGTTCTTATGATGATTAAATATGGTGTAATACAATTAGTCATATGTAGCATGACCAAATCACATGGGGTGGTTAGGCCACAATTTTGGCAATGAGTTACGATAATGAGCCAATCTTAATTGAGTCACAAGACATGGAAATCCTTAAGATAAAAGGGGACAACCTAGCATGTATAAAAAGTGATGAGATGAGGTTTACATGCAATGAGGTATATTAAGGTCATTTAAGAGTATAATTAGACCATGTTAAGTGTTATTGAAAACTATAAGTGGATATGGTTATTAGAGGGTGACCTAAGGCTTGGAAAATAGCCTAACAAGGTCCACACGGGTGGACACACGGGCGTGTGTGACACACGGACTGCCTCATGGGCGTGTGAAATGGCCGTGTGTCCCTGCACTTAAAAATATTAAGTCAGAATGCATGGTAGTAAACACACAGGTAAAGACACGACCGTGTGTCTCAACCATGTGGAGGGCGCGACCTAGCACACGAGCGTGTGTCTTAGCCGTATGCCCCTAAATGCATGCTGATGTCATAAACAGAATGCTTGATTTTTTGGACACGGGTGACCAGATGGGCATGTCTAGGTCGTGTGAAGGAAAAGGGCCAGGGACACAGGAGTGTGCTTGGCCGTGTGAAAATCCCTGTAGGTTCAAAATAGAAAATAAATTCAATAATTCCACACGGGTAGGGGACATGGGCGTGTCCTAAAGCACACGGGCTTGTGCATTGCCTCTACATGGGCGTGTGAGGCTTAACTTAGAAAATTTTTCAAGAACTTTCTTAGGTCCTCAGTTTAGTCTCGAACCTTTCTCAATGTATTTTTTGGCCCCGTAGGCCCATAACAGGGACACTAAAATGTTGATTGATTGGGTTCAAATTGGAACAAAATTTTATAACCTGTATTTCCCGCAAATGTTCGAACATGTCTAGTAACGCCTCGTACGTGATCCCGGTCTCGGGTACGAGTAAGAGGTGTTACAAAAGCAGTCTTGGGATGAATATCAGAATGTTTTAAAGATTATACAGGTTATGCAACGTCACGTATAAAAAAGTTGTTAGTCTCGGCTATTCACTCATCCAAGAATAATGACGAAAGTATGTATTCACTTGAAATTTCTCCCGAATTGATGTTTGTTATGAGTGGAATAATATGGGATTTATGATGACAGAATTAGTCAGAAAAGTGATATTTGAGCTATAGAGATATCTATGTGTGACAGTTATAGTTGAATAAACTACGATGACCTCTTCTGGGTATTCTATATAATTGTTATACTTAGAGATTGTTTGTTTTCTGTGGAAGTTCCTATCGTTTGAGAATGTTAGCTAACGCTAATACTAGAAGGAAACACTGTTGGTTTGATCGGTTTATAAGCGGTATCTTCTTCTCGTTTTCTCTGGGAAATCATCAAGACATTTATTATTTTCTTATGAATTATTGTTTTCCGGAATGGTATCGTATCTTGGTTTTCCTATTATTCATACTTCATAATTATTAATCATGGCTCATGTTTGAAGTGTGTTCTTTGACTTATGATAACTATGTCTATTATGATCATGTTTCTGGTTCAATCATAGAAACGTAGTGATTTTGGTACCTGGAATTCTTTAATTTTGTGAAAGAAATTGACGATGGCAATAGAATAAGTGGTGAAATCACAAGCTCTAATTGGTATGATGGCTCTTTTTTCTCAAGTAAGTTTGACTACAGTCAATGTGTTAAGTCGAATATTTTGTCTCTTTGAGCTAATGCGGTTGCAAAGATCTTTGATTTACATGTTAAGGAATTTTGAAAGATTGTGTGTTTGAGTTGTGTCCTCAACATGAAGAAATGAGTAATTTGTTATGTATTATTCGATAGTTGAGATCGACTCAGTCATTTTTGTCAAAGTGAACTGGTCAGTTGAAATATGACTTGTGTTATATGTATTTAAAGCATCCTCGAGTATGGTAATAAATTTTGTGCATCCACGAGTTTATGGATGATTGTCTAATGTAGAGAATTTACATTCTTGAAAGCCTGATACAAAGATATATAAATATCTGTTAGATTTGTTGTAATCGAATGATGTTATCATGATTAAAGCTATTCTGCTTGATAAAGTTATCACGTGTGAAAATTTGAATGGTTTGTCGCATGTTGGCAAGGTTGAAAATAGTTGAATGTATTATTAACCGATGCTCTAGTTCTGAGATCAGTTTGAATTAAGTAAGGAATTTATGATTTTCAGTGATATGTTATTGAACGAATTGGTATGTGCCTTAATACAAGAGTGTAAAAATGTAGTTTGTACTTTTAGAGGGTTAAAGTCACATAAAAAAGAACATGTTCGAATGGTGATTTAGAGACGACCACTTTTATGTCGGTGTTGTGAATTCAATGATATAGTGTGTTCAACGGAAAATGTTATATGTTTCCTGGTTCTAATGGTATAAAGTATCTAATGTTATAGAAAAAGATCTGAAGTTTAAGACATTGTTAACGGATTTAGATATTGAATAATTTCGAGAAATTATCGATTTACCTTTTGGAAAGCAAGTATGGTTATAAATGCTTGAATGGAAATTTTTGTTTATTTTGTGAGAGTTGGATACATGATTAACTTTATTTGATGATGGTCTAATTCTAACTAAAATAAAAGCTAAAGTGAAATTGTCTTTGTGAAACTGAAAAGCTCAGAAATGTGATAGTGAATGGTAATTTAAATGACTTCAGAGCAAGTTTACTTCTGATGTTGAATTTTAGGTCAGACATGATTCCTATTATTATTGTTGTTTCGAGATAGAATGTGTGTATTGATGAATTTAGAACTTATACAGTGTTTTTTGTACGAGACTCAGTAGTAATACGTCTGTTCATCCAAGAGTAATAAAATGTACAGTTATATAAAGTAGATATGCTAGTGATTGCATATGTTACATGATATTTTTGGATTCGTATTCAAATGACGAAATGTTAAGAGATAAAAGTTGAAAATCAAGTGTATTCAGGACTAATACAGTCAGTGATAATACTAGTGTGATATGAGATAGCATTGCTATCGATTCTATATCGAGATTATTATATCTCTAAAAAGGAAGATGTAAATTGAATTGCGGTTAATCATCTGACAAAGAAAGATTTGAATGATCATTTTAGTATGTACAGAGTTCTTAATTGACAGATCAACTACGTTGTGTGTTTCTGAAAGAGTAATTTAGAAATCTGACACTATTTTCTAAAGGTCAAAGGTTATTGGAAAGAGATATACGAAGTTAAGTCGATTTGTGATTCTGATAAATTAGTGAAAGTGATTCATAAGAGTTAGAAGCAACACCTTCTGGTAAGATTTTCGGGGACGAAAATCCCTAAAGGAGGGAGAGTTGTAACAGCTCGATTTTAGGCCTAGTCAAAACAGTGGTTTCAAGACCATAAATCTGAGGTCATAAAATTTATTTTAGTATTATTTTTAGGTCTACGGCATGATAATATGATTGTGGAAAAAAATTGTTAAGAAATTTTGTCGTTTGATTGCTCAATTTGTGAAAAAGGACTAAATCGCGTAAAGTGCTAAAGTTGTGTTCTATTAGCTAAATGTGTTAAATAGCTATAGAGCTTAAAATTTGAGGTCTTGATTTAGTAATTAGACCACTATATGTGTGAGTGGATGTACATGGAGTGTAATAAATGAAAAGTCAAGGTAGGTGGGGTTTGGTATTTTGATGACTTAAGATAGATTAAGAAAATAAAAATGGTCATCTTTTTCATTTCCTTCATGCACTAAAAATTTCAGCAAGAATACCCATTTGGGATCTTGAAATTTTGACAAAGAGAAACCCTCTACATGTAAGTCATTTTGGTGTTAGTTTTTGTTGATTTTTATGTTTTTGGAACCCTTAAAGCTTAAACTAGCTAAATAGGGGAATAATTTGCAATATGGTTGGAAATATAGAGTTTTTCCATAAGATAATATTTGCTATTTTTGAAGTTTAATGGAAAAAAATGAAACCTTGTTGTGTGTTGAACAACTTTTGTTAAGGGACTTTTGATGAAAATGTGAAATAGTGACTAATTTGTGAAATGTGAAATTTATGAGTTAAATGTGTGAAATGTGTGAGCTGCTATAAGCATGAAAATGATTCAGCTAGGCATGGGTAGTAAAGAAATTTAACACATTTCATTTTACGAGCCTAGGGGCAAAATTGTAAATGCGTTAAACTTTAGGGGCAAAAACATAATTTTGCCATAATATGATTTTTGGATCATATTGAAAAATGTGACTAATAAATAGGCTAAATTGTGATATTATAGATCAAAGAAAATGAGATTCGGGCCTAGAACGGGGAAAAACGTGAAATTGACGGTTAGGTTCCTTTTTGCAATTTCGGTATCGAGGTAAGTTCATGTGTAAGTAATACAAACTTATGTTATGTATTTACTGTTTTGATGTTGCATGAATTGAATACATTTGTTTTATTAAATTGATTAATGGCGATTCTGACGAAGTTTCAAGAAATGAGAAATCTCGATTTAACCTCAAGGGTATAATACAAATGTCATGATATTAGGACTACTGAGATTCTGTATAAGACCATATCTGGGATATGGCATCGGTATATGATTTCATACAAGACCATATCAGGGACATGGTTGTAAAATTATTTTAATATTATTCTTAGTGTTTATATCATGTGAACATGGATGTGTGAAAATTTTATGAGCTAATTTTATTGTTTAATAGCTCAATTTGTGAAAAAGGACGAAATGGCGCAAAATCCAAAAGTTGTGTTCCATTAGCTAAAAGTGTTAAATAGTTATAGATCTTAAAATTTGAGGTCCTTAATGAGTAATTAGGCCATTACATGTGTGTATGGATGTACATGAAATGTAATAAATTAAGAGTCAAAAAGGGGTCAAAGTTGGTGTGGTTTGGTATTTGATGACAAAAGCAAATACTAATAAAATAAACCAAGTGGCCAATTCTCTTCTATATTTTTTTCTCTGCCGAAATATTGAAGAAGAAACCTCCATGGAAACTTGAAATTTTCAGCAACTTACAACCCTTACTAGTAAGTTGTTTTGATGGTCATTTTTATTGATTTTTGTGTTTTTGGAACCCTCATAGCTTAATCTAGCTAATGATGGGACTATTTTGAAATATGGTTGAAAGTCTAAGGTTTTTCCATTAGAGTGTTCATGCTGTTTGCTGAATTTTTGTGGAAGAAAATGAATCTTAGTTGTTAAATAAACAACTTTTTATAAAAACACCTAATATGGACCATTTTGTAAAGTTTGTTAAATGGATGGGAATTGTGTGAAATAATTGGAATTTTGAGTTGCTACAAGAGTAATAAAGGTTGGACTATGCTTGGTTAATGAGGAAATTTGATAAAAATCGTTTTACGAGCCTAGGGGAAAAATGGTCATTTTGCCAAAGTATGAATTGTGGAACGCTTAATTTAATGTGATGATTAAATGAATAAATTTTATTATTTTAGATCAAGAAAATTGAGATTCGGGCTTAAATCGAGAAAGTACGTGGTTTAAGACAAAAAGGGAATAATTAGCCGTTTTTGCATTCGAGGTAAGTCCGTGTGACTAAATAATCATATTATTCATGTTATTGTTAATATACTTGAAATCTATCTTGCTATGATTGTATTGAATTATATGTTGATGATATTGAGTATGAGAAAGTGATGCCAAATGTTAATAACATTTATGTGATGATTAGATACATTGGAAATTTGATGGAATACGATATTCCATTGAAACGAGTAAGATGTGTGTAAATATTACAACTTTATCGTTACTATGCATTTAATGATTGATTTTGCATAAAGTATTTGAATGTGGCTATGAGTAAAGTATGATGAGATTAATACAAGAAACTCTCGGTTGAACTGTAGGAATAGATCGGATATTCATGTCATGATGCTAGGGATATATGAGAGCTAGCGTAAGACCATGTCTCGGACATGGCATCGGCCTCGAGATATGAGAGCTATTGTAAGACCATGTCTGGGACATGGCATCGGCCTCGAGAAATAAGAGCTAGTCTAAGACCATGTCTGGGACATTGTATCGGCCTCGAGATATGAGAGCTAGTGTAAGACCATGTTTAGGACATGGTATCAGCCTCGAGATATGAGAGCTAGTGTAAGACCATGTCTGGGACATGGCATTGGCCTCGAGATATGAGAGCTAGTGTAAGACCATGTTTGGGACATGGCATCGGCCTCGAGATATAAGAGCTAGTGTTAGACCATGTCTGGGACATGGTATCGGCTTTGATATGTGTCAGTGTAAGGCCATGTCTGGGACATGGCATCGGCCTCGATATACAAGAGTCAGTGTAAGACCATGTCTAAGACATGGCATCAACTTTGATGTGTGAGCCAGTGTTTGACCATGTCCGGGACATGGCATCAGCACCTGACCCTATGCTTAAGGCTTATTGAATATCCTGTACCAAATGGTTCAACAGGAAATTTATGGTTTATGTCAGAATAAGAGAGGTTATGACCAAGTCATGAGTGGTACAGGTTCTTACATGAAATTCATGAAATGCATGCTCAATTTATGTTGTATGATTAGTAAAGAATGAAAATGAGTAAGCTATGTTTATGATCTTGTTGAAAGGGTAAAAGTATGTACTAAAAATTCATGAGTGATGAGCTATATGTATATTAGACTTTTGGTTAGAATGTAAATGAGTAAGTCATACCTATGAGAATGACTTTGTGACGACCTTGTAAACATTAGGTCGATACCTATGTTGTATAATTATGTGGTAAATTTGATAGATGATTTTGTGTAAGGCTTTTAGGTCGAATTAAATTGGGACATGATATGTTTATCCCTTCACCTTGTGGCTTAATGAATATGAAAAGAGAAATTGATTGGCATAAAACCCTTTTTAAAGATAAATATGAAAGGGTAAAATTAGCATTGAAACAGTTTTGGATAACAAGAGCAGTCTGACTTTAAAAATCCACAAAATATTATAGAAATTGAGCAAGAGGCTGAATAAAATATGAAATTAAAGCTTATTGAGCCTAGTTTCATATAAAAGAAGCAGTGTAAGCAAAAACAAGTTCATATTATGAGATATTTGAATTGTTGTGAGACAGAGTCAGAATGATTTTGAAATCCCCTGTTCTGAATTGGGAAAATCATTAAAAATTGTACAAAAATAATTATGGGTTATAGTTTATATGTTTAGAATCCTTAATGAGTCTTTTTTAAAAAGAAACAAAAGGGAACATTATCTGAATTCCGTATGAGGAGATAATTAATTTTTAATGAAGAAGGGTCAGAATTGTCAGACAGTAAAATAGGGGGTGTTATATTTAGCGGTATTAGAGCTATGGTTTAGTCGGTTCCCAGACTAACCTAGTAAGTGTAAGAGTCTAGCTATACATGCCAGAAATTTGTTATAGTGTTATGTCTCCCGACGCGAATGAGAACTATCTTGTTTAGATAAAGGTACTCTCCAACTGAGCTACACCTGATCACGTAGATAGTGATACTAAAGTATTCAAATAAAGTGCAGTTATGAGGAGTTGAAACTTGGGAAGGTACAAATAAGAATTCGTGAAATGTATATGTACATATTTATGATATTAGAAGCATAAAATAGAATGTGTTCATGGCATAATGAGCTTATCTATGATTGATTGACAATTCCATGGTGTATATGATTGATTTGTTCGAGTGAATGCATGTGTTTAGATAACTTACTAAAAATACAGGTAGAACGAATGTTCACATATAATTATTTGAATGATTACGATTGGCAAGATTGTATAACTTAAGTAAATGTGTTAAATTATTTGGATAGATTTATATGATTGTAATGACATGCACATGATGATGTGCGAGGTTAAAGTTTCGATTGTAATGTATTCATCCATGTTTGTTGGCCCTTATATGATACTATGTGGTTGATATGTTTAATTAAGTAAATGTGACGAGAAAAGTCATCCAGAATTCATAGAATGTGTGCATAAGTGAACTTGAGTGAATAAGATAATTGAAAAATTGTGAAACACAAATATGAACGGTAATTTTCCTGAAATGAATGGCATGATTGTGATGGTGTTGCTATGATGATGAAAGTTGTGTCATATGCATATGTATATGAGAGTCAAGTCAGAGTGGTGTTTTGTAATGGAACTTCATGAGATTTGCAGTGAATAAACTCACAAGTGTGAAACCAAAGAGTTCAGTGGGGGAATAACTATAAACATGATTAGAGATTGAGAATGATTTGATAAGTAAGCCAGAGCTAGAAAAGTATTAGGTTAACATAAAGATTATTTGAGTTATGCACTCCACAGTTAGAGAAGAAATTTACTTTGGTAAATCGAATTACTCAGGTACAAGGTTGAGGAAATGTAATGATTGTGACATTCTCAAAACTAATCTTCTTTAGTGAAAAGAATAATATGGGATTTATGATGACAGAAATAACTGGAGAAATAATATTTGAAATATGAGATGTCTAAGTATGGTAATTACAGTGAACAGATGACGACTGCCTTTCTTGATATATTCTAAAAGATCATTGTTATCGGAAGTGTTATAGTAGCTATCTATCTTCTAATGACATTCTTGTTATATGAGAATGCTATATGATCTAAATGTCAAATGAAGGCATTGTCGGTCTGACCGATTTATAATCTGTTTTGCTCTACTTCTCTCTGGTATTCTGTTATATCCTGTCTATTGGGAATTTATGAGAACATGCATATGATGCTATGATTCTGTTTCTTTTAATTGTTGCATTTGATTCTAGTGGGATTAAATGATGCTTTCTTCTGGACATTTTCCCTCTGAGGGGTTATCGAGGTCTTTCATATTTTCTTATGATTTTTGTTTTCGGTCTTCCGACATAGTATCGTATCTTGGGTTTCTTTATCCTGGATTTCTCTATTGGATTTCTTACTTGGTTTTCTTGTTATCTTTGTTCCATTATTTGTTAATTATGACTCATGTTCAGAGTGAGTTCTTTAGCTTGTGATAATTATGTCAAGTGTGATTATGCTTCTGATTTGATTTTGGTAATGTGGTAATTTTAGTATTTGGATTTCTCAAATTTCCATGTAAGGATTTGACATCGGCAAAAGTATTAATGGTGAAATTGCGAATGTAAATTGGAAAAATTTTTGTCATGAGAAAGTTGAATAGCTTATTCCAGGTTAGCAAAGCTTGGACAGATGAGAATACTGTTAACCGATGCATTTGAATTGGTCTAGTCTGCATTTGGGCAGAGACTTCTTAATTTTCAGTGATACATTGTTGTATGAATTGTGATGTGTTTTAAGACAATAAGATAATGTGATAGCTTAGAGCATTCGATACCATAGAAAGATTTGTGTTGTTAGCAGGGTTAGAGCTGAGCATCAGGTTTTACCGGAGCTATCTTCTCCAGTGTTGATATTAGAATAGAAATGAAAAAAGATTATTCTCAAGGCCATATTAGAATTATTCCCATCTTGGAAAGAGAAAAATGTGATGTAGCTTATTGTTAAATGTTTGACGAGATCTGTAAATCATGCCGGTATGTACTGAATTCCCACTCATCAGATTAATGAGACTTTGTGTCTTTATAATTGTCAAATTTCTTGGAATACTAGTCTTCATTAATCAGACTGTGTGAAATTAGAGAATATAAGGCTAGGATGAACTGACTAGTTTTACTATTTGAATTCGAAAAGATTCAAGTATGTGTGTATATGTGATATGATGACATAGATCAAACTTTTGTGTTTATGAACTCTCAGATAGAGGTTGAAATTTAGCCATGGTGTAGTATAGCAATGAATCACTTATGAGACTAATACGAAAAAGTAAAGAGATAAGTATTAAAGACGCAGTCGAGTGAAAGTTCTTTATCAATGATTATGGAAAAGAAAAGTTTATGTGAATACCAAAACCATTTTTCTGGTAAGATTTTTGAGGACTAAAATCCCTAAAGGGGGGAAAGTTGTAACATCCTGGTTTTGGGCCTAGTTGGAACAGTGGTTTCTGGACCACAAATTATTTTAATATTATTCTTAGTGTTTATAGCATGTGAACATGGATGTGTGAAAATTTTATGTGCTAATTTTATTGTTTAATAGTTCAATTTGTGAAAAAGGACCAAATCGCGCAAAATGCAAAAGTTGTGTTCCATTAGCTAAAAGTGTTAAATAGCTATAAAACTTAAAAGTTATGGTCCTTAATGAGTAATTAGGCCATTACATGTGTATGGTTGTACATGAAATGTAATAAATGACGAGTCAAAAAGGGGTCAAAGTTGGTATGGTTTGGTATTTGATGACAAAAGCAAATACTAATAAAATAAAACAAGTGGCCAATTCTCTTCTCCATTTCTTTTCTCTGCTGAAATATTGAAGGAGAAACCTCTATGGAAGCTTGAAATTTTTAGTAACTTCCAACCCTTACTAGTAAGTCATTTTGATGGTCATTTTTGTTGATTTTTATGTTTTTGGAACCCTCATAGCTTAATCTAGCTAATGAGGGGACTATTTTGAAATATGGTTGAAAGTCTAGGGTTTTTCCATTAGAGTCTTCATGTTGTTTGCTGAATTTTTTTGGAAGAAAATGAATCTTAGTTGTTAAATAAACAACTTTTGTGAAAGGGGTTTTTATAAAAACACCTAATATGGACCATTTTGTAAAGTTTGTTAAATGGATGGGAATTGTGTGAAATAATTGGAATTTTGAGTTGCTACAAGAGTAATAAAGGTTGGACTAGTCTTGGTTAATGAGGAAATTTGATAAAAATCGTTTAACGAGCCTAGGGGCAAAATCATAATTTTTGTGAAAGTTTAGGGGCAAAATGGTCATTTTGCCAAAGTATAATTGTGGAACGCTTAATTTAATGTGATGATTAAATGAGTAAATTTTATTATTTTAGATCAAGAAAATTGAGATTCGGGCTTAAATCGAGAAAGTACGTGGTTTAAGACAAAAAGGGAATAATTAGCCGTTTTTGCATTCGAGGTAAGTTCGTGTGACTAAATAAGAATATTATTCATTTTATTGTTAATATACTTGAAATATATCTTGCTATGACTATATTGATTTATATGTTGGTGATATTGAGTATGAGAAAGTGATGCCAAATGTTAATAACATTTACGTGATGATTGGATACATTGGAAATTTGATGGAATATGATATTCCATTGAAACAAGTAGGATGTGCGTAAATATTACAAATTTATCGTTATTATGCATTTAATGATTGATTTTGCATAAAATTTTGAATGTGGCTATGAGTAAAGTATGATGAGATTAATACGGGAAACTCCCAGTTGAACTGTAGGAATTGTAACGGCCCGATTTAGGGCCTAGTCAAAATAGTGGTCTCGGCACCACAAATTCAAAGTTAGAGAAATTATTTTATTATTATTTTGATATTATAACAAGTTTTTAAGAGTGCATGAAAAATTTGGTGAAGTAATTTTAGCGTTTGTGAGCTTAATTGAGAAAAATGACTAAAATGCATAAAATGCAAAAGTCCTACATTGATAGCTAAAGCTATCAAATAGCTAGAGAATAAAAATTGGGTGTCTTTAAAGGGAAATTAGACCCTATTATGATAGCTTGGCTGGCGATGAGAGATGAAAGTGTGATAAAGTTAACATTAGGTAATGTTGATAACATAACGTGTATTATAAAAATGCCAAAAAGCCTAGCTATCATTTTCCTTTCACAATCCTTTCTTTTGACTGAAATTTTTAGCAAAGAAATGGGGTTTTAAGAGCTTGAAACTTTAGCAACTTTAAGCCTTCACAAGAAAGTGATTTTAATGGCTTTTCTTGAATATTTTTATACTTTTGAGACCCTTGAAGCATGAGCTTTCAAATAAGGGTACTATTTTGA
Organism: Gossypium hirsutum; assembly: GCF_007990345.1. Lineage (NCBI taxonomy): Eukaryota > Viridiplantae > Streptophyta > Magnoliopsida > Malvales > Malvaceae > Gossypium > Gossypium hirsutum. The sequence goes on from NC_053429.1 coordinate 43,682,363, forward strand.
AAAATGATCAAGAGTGTACGATTTTGACATGAAAGGATTTGTAATTTTTACTGAGTTTTTATGGAAGAAAATGAGTCTTGGGTGTCTTATAAACAACTTTTGTGAAAGGTGTTAGCATGAAAACACCTAAAAGGACTATCTTGCATAAGTTGTAAAATAGATGATAAATGTGTGATGTAGTGGGGATTTGGAGTTTCTATAAGAGTAGAAAGGGTTCAGCTAGGCTTAAGGTGTGAAGACATTCGATAAAAATCAATTTTGGGGCTTAGGGGTAAAATGATCATTTTGCAAAAGTCTAGGGGCAAATTGGTCATTTTGTCCAACTATGAATTTTGGAGTGCCTATATTGATAAAGTGATTAAATAAGTGCATTTTGTTATTATAGATCAAGAAATATCGAATTCGAACCTAGACCGGGGGAAAGCCAAGCAAATCAACTAAATCAACTAGTCGCCACATTTTGTAATCCGAGGTAAGTTGTATGTAAACAGTACAACTACATTAATAATATATGTATTTGAATTGTATTGAAATTATTATAGCATAAATTTCTTAATTGTGGAATTGAGAAAATGTGATGAGAATAGAGATAGTAGAATTCCCAATTGAACCTTAGGAAATAAATTGGATATTCATGCCATGACGATTGGGTCTCTTGTGTGAGTTAGTGTAAGACATGTCTAGGACATGCATCGGCCACATTATGAGAGCCAGTGTAAGACTATGTCTGGGACATGGCATCGACATAGATATGGTAGAATTTGTGTAAGACCATGTCTGGGACATGGCATTGGCACCTGACCCCATGTTTAAGTCTAAATGAATATTCGATAATGTCCCAAATGGTTCAACAATGAAAGTATGATTTCAAGTTAACAAGGAAAGTATAATTGTGTTACGAGTGGTGCAGGTACCTATATGGTATGTATGAAATGTGAACTCAATATATGCTATATGAGGTGTATTGAATATTGATGAGTAAGTTTTGCTTATGCCACTTGTGTATTATGATACTTTTTGATGAATGGTAAAGTTATATTGTATATTTATTTATGTGCAACTTACTAAGCTTTATGCTTACTCCCTCTCCTTTTTCATTTTCTTATAGTGCCGTCTATCTAGCTCAAGGACCAAAGGAAGTCAGAGATATCAATCACACTATCAATCAAAGTATTCGATGAATATGGCATGTATAGGGCTTAGAAATTATTATTTTTGTGCCATTAAGAATTGACCAAATGTGTTGTCTTGCGTTGGAAACCCTTCATTTTGTATTAAGCCTTGCATGATGGCAAATATTCATTTTGATTTATATGCAAATGAAGTTACTCTCATGAATGAGTAATTACTTAATCGATATGTAGTCTATTGTGGCTGATTGGTTTAAATAAGTTATTCTTGTATTGGTTTGGTTGGTTTTGTGTAGGTTGTGTAAGTATGGGTGGCAAAGAGGCTTGGTAAATAGCCTTATAGCGTCCACACGGGTAGAAACACGGGCATGTGTCTAGGCCGTGTGTGACACACGGTCTGCCCTATGGGCGTGTGGTCTGACCGTGTGTCCCCTGCATGTAAAAATTTCAAGTCAGTATGCATGATAGTAAACACACGGGCAGAGACACGGATGAGTATCTCAGCCATTTGATGGACACGGCCTAGCAAATGGGTGTGTGCCTTGGCTGTGTGACATTTTGGGGATGCTAATGTCAAAAACAGAATGTCCATGTTTTTGTACACGGGCTAGGACACGGGCGTGTCATAGCTGTGTGAGGGACACGGGCCAGGAACACGGGTGTGTGCCAGGCCATGTGAAAACCCCTGTAGGTGTGCATTTAGAATTAATTCCACAAGGGTGGAGGACACAGGCACGTCCCTGTATTGCTTAGGCCGTATGAGTCATATGGGCCAATAGCCCGACCATGTCGAATTGGTCACACGGGCGTGTTGCCCTTCCACACGGGCGTGTGCCCTACTTTTAAGACAAATTTTCTATAGATGGGTTAAGGGCCGGGGTTAATCCCTAGTATTTTCCAATGGTTATTTTGGGGCTCGTAAGCCCATGATAAGAATTTTAAAGTAGAAATTGAAAAAAAATCAAATTGAATAGAGCTTTGGTGACTCAAAAATGTTTGAAAGCACGAGTTTAAAGTTAGATAATGCCTCGTATTCTGTCCCGGCGGAGGGTATGGGTGTGGGGTGTTACAGGAATAGATCAGATATTCATGCCATGATGCTGGGGATATATGAGAGCTAGTGTAAGACCATGTTTGGGACATGGCATCGACCTCAAGATATGAAAGCTAGTGTAAGACCATGTCTGGGACATGGCATCGGCTTCGAGAAATCAGAGCTAGTGTAAGACCATGTCTGGGACATGGCATCGGCCTCGAGATATGAGAGCTAATGTAAGACTATGTCTTAGACATGACATCAGCTTGATATGTGTCAGTGTAAGACCATGTCTAGGACATGGCATCGGCACTGTAACACCTCGAATTTGGGCATAGAAGTATTGGGCTTTGAGTATGGGTCCGTTAGGAGGTTGAATATAAGTATTTAATTATGCTAGGAAATGACCCAATTTTGTGTTTGTTTTAGTGGTTAAGTGCTCTGTGAAGTGTTTGAGAAATCTTGGGTTCAAACCTGGGCTTTAGCAAAAATTTTGGTTTTAAGTGAATAAAACTCTGGATGCTTGGATGATGGCCTTTTAAATTATTGTGTTAAGTAAATGACACAAGGAAGCATGTAGTCTAGTGGTTGTGGTGCCATTAAGGTTGTAAGGGAGCCTGGGTTTAAGTCTTGGCTCTTGCAATTTATTTTCGTTTTACTTTTAAAGGAACCTGGACTTTGGCCTATAGACCTTATAATTAATTCATGATATTTTGTGACACAGAAAGCGTTTGTAGTGGAGTGGCAAGGTGGCGTGTTATGTAACTGAGGTATGAGGTTCAAGTCCTGAGATGCGCAATGGAGTACTTATTTTGCTGTTTGAGCTGTGTAGGAGGTGGAGTTGGACTGGAACTCTGTGGTTGAAGTGGTCATAAAAAAATAATAAGGAGCTTTCCTAATGGTTGAAAGTAATCCCACATTGGGAAGGTAACATGAGCATTGGTGAGAAGCTGGCTTTAAATAGAGCGAACCAGATGAATTGGTCAGAGGTAAAGTGATTAAGACTCAATGTAGGATGTGCCAAAGTTGGTGGTCGTGGACTTCGACGCGTTCTCATAAACAGGTGTGTATTCACGCCCTTCTTTGTTGGAAATTGGCAAAAGCCAAAAAGCCAAAACTTCGGCATTTGAGGCCTCACGAGCGTGCGACCGCTCTTGGGGTAAACCGAGCTCACAAATTGTAATGCCCCAATTTTTAGGTTTCTCTGTTTCTGTGATATATAAAATTTGTATGTGTTCTAGTTGGTTAAAATATATATTTTAGTAGGTTAGTGGGCCTTTGGAAGGCCCAAACTTAAGTTAAATCCGTGGTAGTCTTCGAAATTTTAATTTTATGAATAGGTGATGCAATTGGCGTTTGGGCTTTTAACAGTAAAGAGGTAAAAGATGACACAAAAAGGAGTGTGGTGTAGTGGCAAGGTGGCGCCACTTAGGGGACAAGGAAGTGACGCCACAGAGGAAGCAAGGAGCCAAGGTTCAAGTATTGGCTCTTGCAATATATTTTGGTTTTTCTTTTCAATAAATCTGGAAGCAAGTAGGTGCGCTTTAAAGTTTGATGTGTTGGATTTATGACACAAATGAGTTGATGGCCTAGTGGTGGTGGCGTGAGTTGGCATGTGAGAGGACTTTGGTTCGAATCCCTTGGCACGCAAAGGTTGATTATTTTGCTATGTTGGGACGGCAAGAGTTGGTGTTGGTTTTAAGCTCTGGTGATGGAGGGATCCCACATCGGGAAGCTAACATAAGAGTAGATGGAGAGCTGGCTTTAAATAGAGCAAACCATGAGGAGAGTAGGCATACCCTTCTTGGCTGATCCCTTTTGCTTTGTGACATGCTCGTTTGGGTTGGGCGTCAGCTAAGAGTGTTTGGAGAGTGGATTAACTACAGTCTCCTAACAGGTGTGTATTTCTCATTACTCTAGCAGTAAGACGGCTATTTCGGGCAGCGATGGGCTGAAATGGGCCATGTGGTCCCAATGGGTCCGTAGGCCCAAGTGGATAAGTTGTAGAATTACTAAAATACCCCTGTAGGGTAGGACTACCGACTTACCCCTAGAGGGTAAAATGACTATTTTGCCCCTCGTGCGTAAAAGACTAACTTGTGTGATGATTGGGTTAGTTGACGTGGATTTATGTTAGTTATCGTTAATTCGTAAGTCTAATGTGTTAGTGATCAATTGTAGGATTATCGCGTGGGAGATATCGTCATCAATCGTCATAAACCAGGTGTGTAAACGACACCCTCCCTTAGACTGAATCGGTAAAAGCTAAAATACCGAAACGTTGGTATTTTGTGAACTCGCGAGCGTGCGAGCGCTCGTGAGATAGTTGTTAATGAATATGGTGCATTTGGATGATTAGAGTGCAGAGTGTGCATTTTCGTGCATAATGGTATTTTTAAGCTTAATGGGTCAAAAACGGGCCAATGGGCCAACGGGCCCACTTTGGTAAAAAGACGAGGTAAGTACTTCTGATTACTTGGTAAACGTTAGAATGAGCATGAAACCTTAGCAATGGGTGATAATTACTAAAATACCCTTATGCATGCAAAATTATGATTCTACCCCTATGGTTATTTTTTCTGAAAAGCATGATGTTCTATTTCTGTGTATGTATGCCATGACATATTATTTCTGTTGCATGGGACCTGGGTTTATATTGATGGAGGAAGCGTTTTGGCAGCCTCGCTGCAATCTGGTGGCCTCGCCACATATATCTGTTCTGGTGACTTCGTCACAATATCTAGCAGCCTCGCTGCAATCTGGTGGCTTCGCCATATATATATATATCTATTTTGGTGGCTTAGCCACAATATCTGTATCTGGTGACTTCGTCACAATATTTGGCAGCCTCGCTGCAATTTCTGTGGTGCGTAGCGGTTGGGTGGGTCGAGTAGTCTCCCCACATGGTGTAAGACTGGTACGGTGGTGTTATGGATGGCTCTAGGTTGGGATTTCTGCATTCATGATAAATTTGTTCTGTATCTACTATGGGCCTATGGGTTTCATTCTGATTTCTGTACTGGGCCAAGGCCCAGATAAGTCTGACTCTGAGGTTTAATCTGTTTTCGGCTATGGTTGGGTTATGTTACACACTGAGTTTACCGAACTCACCCTTTATTTTCATCTCTACAGGAAATCCCCAACCATAGTGGGCTTAGAGCTGTGAGAGATTCGGAGTGGCCACATCATCTGCAAAGTTGGTTTTTCTAAGTTAGTTTATTTTTATTATTTTTATATTCTGATTTAATTTTGGGTTTTAAGTTGTAATAAGGCCACTATTTAAATTTCTTTTTTCCGCTATGGTTTTATTTTCTGATTATATTTGTACTATGACAAAACTGCTAGTGTTAGGCTGCGCGGGTTTTCAAAATTAATGAATGTTTTCAAGACTCAACAAGCACAACAAATGGATAGCCTAAAGATTGATAATCTGGCTTTTCATTCAACCGTTGTTTTTACAGAGACCAACCCAATCACTTAAACCAGTGAATGCATACTAAGTCGTAATTCCATTTGACACGTCAGATCTGACCATAACATTTGGGTCAGATTTGGGGTGTTACATTTAGTGGTATCAGAGCCAAGTTGCAACAACTCGGCTATGGAACGGGTCTAAAAACGGGAGTTTGTAAAGAACACTGAATAAAGGTTTTCGAAATCATTTTTTTTGGAACTTGATTATAAATTGTTTTCGAGAATGTTTCCAATATTATCTCTTTACAAATAGATGATTTTAAAGATTAAAATCGGTTTTCTAAAATTAGGTTTTTTAGAAGGTGGCACACCGAATCTCCGGTCCAAGTATGTAAGCTTTCTGAGCCTTTTTTATTGTTTCTGAAATATCTGTTATATGCTTGTACAAAACCTTATCATGGTACTTTAGTTAGGGTAACACTGGAACTATAGAAACTTTGATAAGTATACTGAGACTGTAGCTAGGCTACCGCAAAAGGAAACAAACTCAAACTGTGAATTACTTTTATTCATAAGACATTTGTAATAAACACTGAAATATTAAACTGATTCATAAAATTCTTAACCAGATAATACGAAATGAGTACATGAGCAGCTCGTGGAAGAGGCCGTGGACGTGGCTGGGGTAATGCTCAGGCTGAATCTTCATCTTCAGGACATGTGCCGGTAGCAGATGCACTGGTACCACCGGCAACGGAGGTAGAGTCTCATGATCGATGTGCCGGGGACGATGCTTTGTCCCAGGAAATGCTTCGAGTTTTGGAAAAGGGTTGCTGGGGCAAGTACGGGAAATGAAATTCGGGGGTCTATTTCTGAGCAGCTCCGGGCCAATGGAGCAGAGATATTTAGGGGTATATTTGGTGTAGCTCCGAATGTGGCTGAGTATTAGTTAGAAGCCACAGAGTGGATTAGGGATGATCTGGACTACTTTTTGGAGTAGAAGCTGAAGGGAGCCATATCGTTACTCAGGGATGAGGCTTATCAGTGGTGGCTCATGGTGAGAGATAGAACTCCTGCTGATAGTGTGACTTGGGAGCTGTTTAAGACAGCCTTCAAAGGAAAGTATCTTGGGGCTAGTTACATGGACGCTTGCCGGAAAGAATTTCTGAACCTAGTCCAAGGGAGTAAGTCAGTGGTTGAGTATTAGTCTGAGTTTCTGAGACTGAGCCGGTATGCTTCTGGGATTGTCGCTACAGAGTATGAGCGTTGCGTACACTTTGAGGATGGTCTGAGAGATGAACTTAGGGTGCTGATTGCTCTGCAGAGGGAGCGTAACTTCGCTGCTTTAGTGGAGAAAGCTAAGATAGCTGAGGAAGCGAAGCATGCAGAAAGACAGAATCGTGAGAAAGATCAAAACCATTTTAGGAGAGATTCAGGACTTTCAGGTGGTATGAACAGGAATATTAAGAGAGCAAGGGTAATGGAGCCAGTTCGAGCAGTACCGATGAATGTTGTTAGACCGCAGGGTTGTAGGAATTGTGGGAAGATGCATATGGGTGAGTGTCGGAAATGTTCTGGTGCTTGTTTTCGTTGCGGATCTATGGAGCATAGGGTTAAGGATTGTCCTCAGGAACCATATCAGGTTCAAGTTTTAGAGTAGAGGGTTGCTCAGCCACTGACCACAGTTTCCGAGAGGACGTGGGCAAGACAGAGGTGGTAATTGAAACGGTCGAGGAAGAGGAGTGCTTGACAGGGGTGCTAGATTTGCTGAGGCTCGTCAGCCGGCGTTGGTGTATGCAGCTCGTCGCTGAGAGAAGGGTGATGCACCTGACGTCATAACTGGTACTTTTTTGATTTCCAGTATGCCATACACTGCATTGATAGATGTTGGATCTACCCATTCATATGTTGCATGTGCTATATCTGGGTAGCTGGGTGTGCGCTCTGAGGAGACCGTGAGTGGGGTATCTGTACTAAGTCCTTTGGGTCACTCGGTTAGGGTAGATAAACTGTATAGAGATGTGCCTATAGAAACTCAAGGAAAAGTTTTCTCTGGAGATCTGATGGAGCTACCTTTCGGAGAATTCGATCTCATTTTGGGAATGGATTGGCTTGTTAAGCATAGGGCTACTCTGGATTGTGCTGCTAAGCGAATAATGTTAAAGACCACAAAGGATGAGAAGGTTTTGGTGATAGGCGAGTGCAGGGATTATCTGTCTAATGTGGTGTCAACATTGAGAGCCGAAAAGTGGATTCGAAAGGGATGTGAGGCTTATTTGGCATTTGTAAGCCAATTAGAAACTGAGGATCTGACAGTGGATAAAGTTAGAACCGTCAAGGATTTTAAGATGTTTTTCTAGAGGAGCTTCTGGGTTTTCCCCCGAACCGAGAGGTTGAGTTTGGAATTGACTTGTTGCCTGGAATGGCACCGGTGTCCATTGCACCTTATAGGATGGCACCAAAGGAGTTGGTGGAGCTGAAAGCCCAAATTCAAGAGTTATTGAATAGAGGCTTCATTAGACCAAGTGTGTCTCCGTGGGGAGCACCAGTGTTGTTCGTGAAGAAGAAAGATGGGTCAATGCGGATGTGCATTGATTATCAGCAATTGAACAAACTGACGATTAAGAACAAGTACCCACTGCCGAGAATCAATGATTTATTCGACCAACTTAGAGGAGCTTCAGTATTTTCCAAGATTGACCTTCGATCTGGGTATCATCAGTTGAGGGTTAAGGAGGTGGATATTCACAAGACGACATTCAGAACTCGGTATGGTCACTATGAGTTCTTGGTTATGCCATTTGGGTTATCGAACGCACCTGCGGCATTTATGGATCTGATGAATCGAGTGTTCCAGCCATACTTGGATCAATTCGTGGTCGTCTTTATCGATGATATTCTGGTTTATTCTGAAACTAAGGAAAAGCATGATGAGCATCTTCGTATTGTGCTGCAAGTGCTGAGGGAGAAGGAGCTTTATGCTAAATTCAGTAAGTGTGAGTTCTGGTTGAGAGAGGTAACTTTCTTGGGGCATGTTGTCTCTGCTGAAGGGATCAAGGTAGACCCTCAAAAGATTGAAGCGATTCTGGAATGGAAGCCACCGAGGTCAGTGTCAGAAATTCAAAGTTTTCTGGGTTTAGCTGTAACACCCCAAACCCGGCCAAGACGTTATGGCCGAATCTGACGTGCCACATTGGAGTTGAAAACCCACGTTCCGTTTTTAGTGTTTTAAAACCATATATTTTGTTATACATACGAAGTGTATGGAAGCTGGGCACCAGATAGGTATCCGAGATAGAGGAGGTGAGCCATGAAGGCTGCTTAAGTACCAAGCTCTTTAATTGGATCCAATCCTAGACATGCCCACAACCATAGCCACACTTTGTCATATCGAGTTTAAATTTGTTTAAGTGGACGTCTTTGATAAATCGATTAATCGTGGTGTTGAGATATTTTGAAAAGAAGTATCGTTTTGAAAACACGCCCTAAGTCTTACCCATTTGAATAATTATCAACCAGGTTTAAAGTTATTAAAACTAAAATAATCCCAAAAAGAAATAAAAGGAAAGTTAAAATGGCCTTATTACAACCCAAACATAAATAATATTTAAAGGAAATTTAAAGAAAACCAACGCTTATTTAAAAGTCCAAAGACAATCATCGTGGCCACTCTGAATCCCCTCCGGCCCAAGTCCCCACATCAAGGCTCACCTGCAAGGTTAAGGAAAGGGGGTGAGTTTGGAAACTCAGCGTGCAACAAGCCCCTTTCAGAGCCCAAAACAATAACAGCCTGTTGGGTCTAAGCCCAAATCCAATCTCAAACATGTACTGGGCCATAGCCCGTTTCATATTTCATGTTTCATAACACTGGGCCGAAGCCTTTACGGTAAACGGTATGGCCCATAGGCCCATTTCAATATCACATGTAATGTCAAATGAAAGAATGCAACCCATTTGGGGAGACTACTCAACCCACCATCCGCTACTCTCCACTCGTACCAACCAACACACCATGTGGGGATTAACTCGACCCACCCCACCATAACTCTCCACTGGCAGCATAGCTGCTTTATCATATAACTGGAGGCCTAGGCTCTTTTAATAACTGGGGCAAAGCCCTTTTTAATAACTGGGGCATAAGCCCTTTAATAACTGGGGCATAAGCCCTTTTGCACTTCCTCCATCCATATAAAAAACCCAACCCAATGCATTTATGAACATCTCGTGTGCATATCATACATATCATGTGCATATCATACATATCATGTTTATCAAAATCCCATGCATTAAGTTCATATATAAACCCTAGGGGTATAATGGTCATTTTTACCTAGGGGCAAAACGGTCATTTTCATATTATAAGGGTAATCTTGTAATTTTACCAAAAATTAGGGTTTCCATGTTCCTTAATGGTTACAAACAATTCATGGGTGCAAACAGTGATTCTGGCCCATTTTTAGCGAAAACGAGTTATTGGGCCAAAAACCCCCAATGGGCCCTACTCAGCTGATTTTGTCATCTAGGCCCATTTAGCCTATATCCATAACAGTATTAACCGTCTTAACATGCAATTTAACATATTTCCGTTTTCTACCAATTTTACCCAAATAGGCCCGAAAGCCTATTGGGCCCTATTTCAGCCCCTCGAGGCCCAACTTACCGTGAACGCCAAAAACACGTCCTTACCGTTTCCATTGTTCCCGATCATCATCTCATCGATTCTAACTAGTGAGCATTCGCTTGCTCACAAGTCCTCGAAATGCCAGAATTTCAGCATTTCGGCTTTTCGACATTTTATCGCTTTAAGTTATGAAAAAGGGTTCGTTACACACCTGTTTGGCGATATTCCTCGATGAGATCTCCTACACGATTTCTCCTATAATCCATCGTTAATAATCAGCTTCCCATAATTGAACCAAACCTCAAATCATCTAATACTAATACTTACACATTCGGCCACCATCCATGATGGCCTTAGGAATCTTACCTTTGTCGCGATTGATGACTAGGTCTAGCTACTCCGGCGATCCAAGCTACTCCAAGTCGACACTACACCTTGCTGCTTCTCCACTAAATAAACCACAAAAATATTAAAAGAAGACCCCATAAGGCCTATACCCACATTCGGCCACCCCCTAAACTAGAGGGGTTTCGGCTTTTGGCCAAAGTTACACTAGAAATTGTTTAGAGTTTGAACACTTACCACAGCCTCTCTCCTCTTGAATCCGGATGCCTAAAAGCTAAAGGAATTGAATGCCAACAATTGAAAAGGAAAGAAAAGGTTGCTGGTCACAAAGAATCGGCACCCCCTACTTCACTGATTTCGGCTTTTTGCGGTACTTCGGCAGAAGTAGAGATAAGGGAAAGAAATAATAAATGAGTGGAGGAAAGTAATGGGCTGGTTTTTGAAAAAGAAACGGGAGAAAAGATGAGAGGAAAGATGGTAGATTTGGCTAGGGAAGAAAAAGAAGAGAAAAAAAACTAAAACAAAGGAGAAAACGGCACAGCTAAGACCCTAATGCCGAAATTACTAACCTAATACCCTTCTGCCGAATTACCCTCTCTAACCCCTTCCAAACGGCTAAGCTCTATCCTTCTCTCAAATCCCTAAAATCTCTCCCCTTATCCCTCCTTAATTTATGCATTTGACTTGATCCAACTCTCCTCTTACAGAATCCACTTAGATTCCAACACTTAACCTTCCTGCACATAAAAAATAAATACTCTTATTTGCCAACATAGGGAATCGAACCCAGGTCTTCCTCTATGCTCCACACGCCACCTTTTTAGGAGCTTAGTGGCGTCACCCTTGCCACTTTACCAAAGCTCTTTTTTGTGATACATTTTACCCACAACTTAATATAAGGGCACCTAGCCAGAACCCCTAACTCCTAAGTCCAAAATTTAAAAATTCTACCGGGTTTTGGCCAACTCATGGGCCTTCCATAAGCCCATTTACATACCCAAATTATGAATTCCATAATCACGTACCAAATTTTAGAAATTTACTTAAAATATCAAGAATCGCGAAAAACCCGAAAATCAGGATGTTACATTAGTTGGGTACTATAGAAGGTTTGTGGAAGGATTTTATGTGATGGAAGCGCCTTTGAAAAAGCTTATAAGGAAGGGAGTACCGTTTGTTTGGACTGAGAAACAACAGGAATCTTTTGAGAAGCTGAAGAAAGTTTTGACCGAGGCACCTGTACTGATTCAGCCGGAGTCTGAAAAAGATTTTACCTTATGCAGTGATGCATCACATGTAGGGTTGGGCTGTGTGCTGATGCAAGAGGGTAAAGTGGTTGCTTATGCATCGCGACAGCTTAAACCACATGAAGTTAACTATCCTACTCATGATCTAGAGTTGGCAGCGGTAATCTTTGCGCTTAAGATTTGGAGACATTACCTGTACGGAGAAAGGTGTATTATATACACAGATCATAAGAGTCTTAAGTACTTGCTAACTTAGAAGGAGCTAAACCTTAGGCAGCGGAGATGGATAGAGTTGCTTAAGGATTATGGCTGCGCGATTGAGTATCACCCAGGCAAAGCTAATGTGGTGGTTGATGCCCTAAGTCGTAGAACTGTATCTGATCTGAGAGCCATGTTTGCTTGTTTGAGTCTGTATGACAACGATAGTCTGTTAGCAGAACTGCAAGTTAGGCCGACCTGGGTGGATGAGATTAAGGAAAAACAGTCGAGGGATGAGTCCCTGGTTTCTCGATTTTGGCAGGTTAAGAATGGGGATACTTTTGAGTTCGTACTGAACAGTGAGGGAGTTCTGTGTTACAGAGTAGAGTTTGTATTCCGAAGGACTCTGACTTGAGGCAAGCAATTCTGAAAGAAGCTCATGGAGGTCTGTGTGCTATGCATCCTGAAGGGAGTAAAATGTATCGCGACTTAAAGGAGTTGTATTGGTGGCCTGGATTGAAGCGAGAGGTAACGGAAGTTGTGGGAAAATGTCTGACTTGTCAGCAAGTGAAAGCTGAACATCAATTACCTTCCGGACTTTTGCAGCAAGTGAAAGTACCACTTTGGAAGTGGGAGAGGGTAACCATGGATTTTGTGAGTGGGTTACCCTTGACACCGTCGAAGGAGGACTCGATTTGGGTAATTGTGGATAGGTTGACCAAATCTGCTCATTTCATACCTGTCCGCACTGATTATTCACTTCAGAAGTTAGCCAAATTGTATGTGGCGAAAATAGTGTGACTTCACGGAGTGCCAGTGTTGATTATTTCTGATCGAGATCCTAGATTCACATCTCGGTTCTGGAAAAAGTTACATGAGGCATTGGGTACGCGGTTGAACTTTAGTACAGCCTTTCATCCTCAGACTGATGGTCAGTCGAAAAGGGTTATTCAGATTCTGGAAGACATGTTGAGGGGATGCATTATCGACTTTTGAGGCAGTTGGGAGGATTACTTACCGTTGGCAGAGTTTGCATACAACAACAGTTATCAGGCAAGTATTCGAATGGCTCCTTATGAGGCACTGTATGGGCGAATATGTCGTACACCTAGTTGTTGGACCGAGTTGGGTGAACGACAGGTTCTTGGACCTGAGTTGGTGGCAGATACTGAGGATAAGGTCAAGTTGACTAGAGACCGGTTGAAGGAAGCATTTGATAGACAGAAGTCATATGCAGATTTAAAGTGCAAGGAAATTGAGTACTCTGTGGGTGATATGGTATTCTTGAAGGTTTCACATTGGAAGAAAATATTAAGGTTTGGGAGGAAAGGCAAGTTAAATCCGCGGCTCATTGGGCCTTATCAAATTCTTAAGCGAGTGGGTCCAGTGGCTTATCAGTTGGAGCTACCTCCAGAGTTGAATAGGATTCATGATGTCTTTCACGTCTCCATGTTAAGGCGGTATCGTTCTGACCCTACTCATGTTGTGCCGATTGCAGAGATCGAGGTCCAAACAGACTTGACTTTTGAGGAAGAGCTTATGCAAATTTTGGATTGAGATGTTAAGATTTTGAGGATGAAATCAGTTCCGCTAGTAAAGGTGCTGTGGTGTAATCATGCCAGAGAGGAAGCTACTTGGGAGCCAGAAGTGGCGATGTGTCAACAATATCCTCATCTATTTGATTCAGGTAAAATTTCGAGGACGAAATTTCTTTAAGGAGGGTAGAGTTGTAACGCCCTAATTTTTAGGTTTCTGTGTTTTTGTGATTTTTAAAATTTGTGTGTGTTCTGGTTGGTTAAAATATATATTTTAGTAGGTTAGTGGGCCTTCCACTTAAGTTAAATCCGTGGTAGTCTTTGGAATTTTAATTTTATGAGCAGGTGATGCAATTGGCGTTTGGGTTTTTAAGAGTAAAGGGGTCAAAGATGACACAAAAAGGAGTGTGGTGTAGTGGCAAGGTGGCGCCACTTAGGGGACAAGGAAGTGACGTCATAGAGGAAGCAAGGGGTCCAAGGTTCAAGTCTTGGCTCTTGCAATATAATTTGGTTTTTCTTTTCAATAAATCTGGAAGCAAGTAGGTACGCTTTAAAGTTTAATGTGTTGGATTTATGACACAAATGAGTTAATGGCCTAGTGGTGGTGGCGTGAGTTGGCATGTGAGAGGACTTTGGTTCGAATCCCTTGGCACGTAAAGGTTGATTATTTTGCTATGTTGGGACGGTAAGAGTTGGTGTTGGTTTTAAACCCTGGTGATGGAGGGATCCCACATCGGAAAGCTAACATAAGAGTAGATGGAGAGCTGGCTTTAAATAGAGCAAACCATGAGGAGAGTAGGCATACCCTTCTTGGCTGATCCCTTTCGCTTTGTGATGTGCTCGTTTGGGTTGGGCGTCAGCTAAGAGTGTTTGGAGTGCGGATCAACTGCAGTCTCCTAACAGGTGTGTATTTCTTATTACTCTAGCAGTAGGATGGCTATTTCGGGCCGCGATGGGCTAAAATGGGACATGTAGTCCCAATGGGTCCGTAGGCCCAAGTGGATAAGTTGTAGAATTACTAAAATACCCCTGTAAGGTAGGACTACCGACTTACCCCTGGAGGGTAAAATGACTATTTTGCCCTTCGTGCGTAAATGACTAACTTGTGTGATGATTGGGTTAGTTGACGTGGATTTATGTTAGTTATCATTAATTCTTAAGTCTAATGTGTTAGTGATCGATTGTAAGATTATCGAATGGGAGATATCATCATCAATCGTCATCAACTAGGTGTGTAAACGTCACCCTTCCTTAGACTGAATCGGTAAAAGCTGAAATACCGAAACGTTGGTATTTTATGAACTCGTGAGCATGCGAGCCCTCGTGAGACAGTTGTTAATGAATATGGTGCATTTGGATGATTAAAGTGCAGAGTGTGCATTTTCGTGCACAACGGTATGTTTGGGCTTAATGGGCCGAAAACGAGCCAATAGGCTAACGGGCCCACTTTGGTAAAAAGACGAGTTAGCAATAGGTGATAATTACTGAAATACTCTTATGCATGCAAAATTATGATTTTACCCTTAGGGTTATTTTTTCTGAAAAGGATAATGTTCGGTTTCTGTATACGTATGCCATGACATATTATTTCTGTTGCATGGGACATGGGTTTATATTGATGGAGGAAGCGTTCTGGCAGCCTCGCTGCAATCTGGTGGCTTTGTCATATATATATATCTATTCTGGTGGCCTAGCCACAATATCTGTATCTGGTGACTTTGTCACAATATCTGGCATCTTCGCTGCAATTTCTGTGGTGTGTAGCGGTTGGGTGGGTCGAGTAGTCTCCCCACATGGTGTAAGGCTGGTACGGAGGTGTTATGGATGGCTCTGGGTTGGGATTTCTGCATTCATTATATATTTGTTCTGTATCTTCTATGGGCCTATGGGTTTCATTCTGATTTCTGTACTGAGCCAAGGCCCAGATAAGTCTGACTCTGAGGTTTGATCTGTTTTGGGCTATGGTTGGGTTATGTTACACACTGAGTTTACCGAACTCACCCTTTATTTTCATCTCTGCAGGAAATCCCTAACGATAGTGGGCTTGGAGCTGTGAGAGATTCAGAGTGGCCACATCATCTGCAAAGTTGGTTTTCCTAAATTAGTTTATTTTTATTATTTTTATATTCTGATTTAATTTTGGGTTTTAAGTTGTAATAAGGCCGCTATTTAAATTTCTTTTTTCCGTTATGGTTTTATTTTCTGATTATATTTACACTATGACGAAACTGCTAGTGTTAGGCTGCGCGGGTTTTCAAAATTAATGAACGTTTTCAAGACTCAACAAACACAACAAATGGATAGCTTAAAGATTGAGAAACCGACTTTTCATTCAACCGCTGTTTTTACAAAGACCACCCCAATCACTTAAACCAACGAATGCATACTAAGTCGTAAGTCCATGTGACACGTCAAATCTAGCCATAATGTCTGGGCCGGGTTTGGGGCGTTACACAAACCTTGGGCGATAGACTATAGAGGCCGCTATGAGTGTTCTCGTGTACTGGGCCTCGATGGGAAAAATGGGCCCAATGGGCCTCGTGGGCCTGCTTGTGTAAATCTAACTGATAGGTGGGAAGTAGTTGGGCTTGTCATGTCGTGCATGGCATAGGCCGTTAAGGGCTTCGTTTGGCCGAAATAGACCAGGAGGACCCAATGGGCTCGTAGGCCCCACACAGATTAAATCTACGGTAAGTTATAAATTTTGGACTGGGCTATGTAGGTTACATAGCCGTAGCTAAATTTGGGCTAAGTGGGCCACATGAGCATGTGGGCCCACTTGGGCTGAATAATGGGTCTTAGGCCATTTACACCATTAGGTCTGTTTAGGTTACTTAAGTCCCTCGAGTCGACTGTTGACCTTCTTAGAGGTCGATTATCTGTACCAAGACCCTAGAGGGTAAAATGACCAAAATACTCTTGAAGGATAAAATTACTATTCTACCCCTAATGGGTGAAAATGACTGTTATACCTTAGAGGTAGGTTAATTGATGAGTTCATGATATATGCATGACCGTATCTTAGTATGAAACCTTGCATACACGAAATATTATGACATGGCATACTGCATTAGGGTTGGGATTTTGATATGGAGGAACTACTATTCTGGTGGCTTTGCCACGTATTCTGATATTAATGGCTACGCCATGTTTACCGCAATTAGTAGTTTTATTGTGTTACTACTAGCAGCTTTGTTGCGTTACTATTAGTAGTTATGCTGGGATATTGGTGGGTTGGCTGGGTGGGTCGATTTATTCCTCACATGGTGAGTTGGTTGGTACGGATGGCGAGCAGGATGGATTGGGTTGGGTTGCATACCTGTATTGTGATTATACTGTTTTGGGCATAGGCCCACATTGTTACTGCATAGGGCTTAGGCCCAGATTGTACTGTTATTGAATAGGGCTCAGGCCCAGACCATTATTGTATGCACTTTTACTATTGACCAATAGGGGATTACATACTGAGTTTTCGTAAACTCACCCTTCTTTTAACTGTGTAGGTAATCCCCAGCCTTAGATGATTTGGAGCCTCGAGGGACTCAGTGGTGGCCACACGTCCGCAGATTTGTTGTTAATAACTCAATTTATTTAAGCTTTCATATTTGGGTTTTAATTATGTAACAAGACCATTTGGGGGTTTTTAACTTTTAATGGGCATTTGATTTCATATTTTAAATTTCTAGAATAAGAACATCGAATTTTCAAATAAAAACCTGCATTTCTATCCTTAAGGTGTTCAACTAAAGAAGCTTTCACGATTTTTAATCGGATGGGTTTAACTTAAAAACGGTTTCCACCATCAAGTACAAGGTTTCGAAAAAAACTCAGATGTGTCACACCAGATTCGACTGTAGCGTCTAGACCAAGTTTGGGGTGTTACATTTAGTGGTATCAGAGTCAAGTTACGAAACTCGGCTGTGGAATGGGTTTTTGTGGATTTGAATGTTAAATTTTGTGGTTGGAAATGTGGCACACTAAGTCTCCGGCACCAAATCAGTAAGTTTTTTGACACTGATTATTGTTATGAACTGAAATGTATTACTGAAGACCACCATAGGTAGTAGAATTACACTGAAACTCCGTAGTTAGAGTAGACCGAGATTATAGAAGACTGACAACTGTAGACAATTTTGTTCTGCGAAAACAAACTCTAATTGCTAATTTTATAACACATTGTTAATAATTATTGATATTATAAACTGATTTATAAGACTTTAAAGCAGACAATTTGCTATCGATATAAGCACAAGAGGTACTTGCGGAAGGGGTACACGAGGCCGCGGTAGAGGCTGAGGAAGTGCTAGAGATGGGTCTTCAGCATCGGGCCACATGCCGGCTAGAGAGGCACCAGCCTCGCCAGTAATTGAATCAGGGTCTTATAACCGAGCAGTTGGGGATAATGCTTTATCTCAAGCAATGCTACGAGTTCTTGAAAGGGTTGCTAGAGCAAGTACTGGATCTTTAGGCTGGGGGTCAATTTCGGAGTGACTCTGATCTAATGGAGCGAAAATCTTCAAGTGTGTTTCGGGTGTAGCCCCATATGTGGTAGAATATTGGTTAAAGGCTATCGAGCTAGTAATGGATGACCTTGAATGTACTTCAGAGGCAAAATTAAAAGGGACAGTGTCTTTACTGCATGATGAGGCCTACCAGTGGTGGTTCGCTGTGAGAGAAGGTACGCAAGCTGACCGTTTGACATGAGATTTCTTCAAAGCAACCTTTTCAGGGAAGTATGTGGGTGCAAGTTATATAGATGCCCGAAGGAAGGAATTTCTGAATTTGACTCAGGGGAATAAAATCGTGGCGAAGTACGAGGCAGAGTTTCTGCGGTTGAGTTGGTATACACGCGGGATAGTCGTAACTGAATATGAACGCTGTGTGCAGGTTGAGGATGGCCTCTGAGACGAGTTATGTGTGATGATAGCCCCATAGAGGGAGCAGGACTTTGCTGCCCTTATGGAAAAATAAAAAATTGACGAGGATGTGAAGTGCTTGAGCACCAGAACAGCGAGAAATATAGGGACAAAAATAAAAGGGATTTTCGACTCTCAGGTTCTTCTGGAAGGCCTGTAAAGAGGGCCAGGTTTGATGGGCTAGTTCGAGCGGTTCTTGGTATTGTTACAAGACCGCAGCTTTGCGCCGATTGTGGGAGAGCTCACCAGGGTGAGTGTTGGAAACGAACTGAGGCATGCTTTAGATGTTGGTCTATGGATCATTAGGTTAAGAATTGTATTCAGGGGTTTATTCAAACGAAAGATGTAGGACAGGGTCATGTTCAGCCTGTGAGAGGTGGTCAGCAGCCACCGACAGGCCGAGGTTAGGCCAGAGGTGGAAACGGGTTTGGTCGAGGTCGTGAAGCACCAGGCAGAGGTGCTGGAAACATTAAGGCGAGACAACCAGCCTTGGTCTATGCTGCTCGTTGCTGAAAGGATAGGGATGCCCCTGACGTCATAACTTGTATGTTGCTGATTTATAATTTACCATACACTACTTTAATTAATATTGGTTCTACACACTCGTATGTTACATGCACTGTGTCTGAGACGTTGGGTATTCAGTCTAAAAATATAGTTAGTGAAATGACTATGTTGAGTCCACTGGGACAACCGGTTGGGGTGAGTAAGTTGTTCAGAGATGTGCCCTTAGAAGTCCAAGGGGTGGTCTTTTCGGCAGATTTGACGGAACTGTCATTTGGGGAATTTGATATTATATTGGGCATGGATTGGTTAGTGAAACATTGTCTGAAATTGGATTGTGCTGCTAAGCGTATGGTGTTGAAGTCTACGGAGGATGAGGAGGTGACGACGATAAGGGAGTGAAGAGATTATTTATCTAATGTAATTTCTGCGTTAAGGGCCGAGAAGCTGGTTTGCAAAGGTTGCTAGGCGTTCCTAGCATATGGTAGTATTTTCGATTCTAAAGGTCCTTCTGTGGGAGATGTCGGAACTGTAAAAGATTTTTTGGATGTATTTCCTGAAGAGCTTCCAGGGTTGCCTCTAGATCGTGAGGTTGAATTCGGTATTGAACTCCAACCTGGAACAGCTCCGGTGTCCATTGCCCCTTATAGGATGACACCGAAACAGCTGGTGGAGCTAAAGGCTCAAATCCAAAAGCTATTGGATCGAGGATTCATTCGACCGAGTGTGTCTCTGTGGGGAGCACCAGTGTTGTTTTTGAAGAAGAAGGATGGATTATCGTCAATTGAACAAGCTGACTATCAAGAATAAGTACCCTTTACCGAGGATAGATGATTTGTTTGACCAGCTACGAGGAGCTACAATTTTTTCTAAGCTAGATTTCAGTCTGGGTATCATCAGCTAAAGATTAAGGATGCTAACGTGTATAAGACTGCGTTTAGAACTTGTTATGGTCATTACGAGTTCCTGGTGATGTCGTTTGGGTTGAAGAATGCACTAGCGACTTTTATGGATCTAATGAATTGATATTCCAGTCTTATTTGGATTAGTTCATAGTTGTGTTTATAGACAACATCTTGGTGTATTCAAAAATCGAGAAGGAGCATGATGCACATCTTCGTATTGTTTTGCAAGTTCTAAGGGAAAAGCAGCTTTATACAAAATTTAGCAAGTGCGAATTTTGGCTGCGAAAAGTGACATTTCTAGGACATGTAATGTTAGCAGAGAAAATTAGGGTGGATCCTCGGAAAATTGAAGCTGTAGTGTATTGGAAACCACCGAGGACGGTATTTGAGATTCGAAGCTTTTTGGGTCTGGCTAGGTATTACAGACGTTTTGTTGAAGGATTTTCATTGATTGCTACATCTCTGACTAAGTTACTGCATAGAGGGGTACCATTTAATTGGACTGATAAGCAGCAAGAGAGTTTTGAGAAACTAAAGGATGTTTTGACTAAGGCCCCTATTTTGGTACTGCCAGAGTCTGGGAAAGAAATTTACTGTTTACAGTGATGCGTCGCATATTGGCTTGGGTTGTGTGTTGATGCAAGAGGGTAGGGTGGTTGCTTATGCGTCTCATCACCTCAAGCCTCACGAGACAAATTACCCCACTCATGACTTGGAATTAGCTGCGGTGGTATTCGCACTGAAGATTTGGAGACATTACTTATACAGTGAAAAGACGATTATTTACATAGATCATAAAAGCCTCAAATATCTTCTTACTCAAAAGGAGTTGAATCTTAGGCAATGAAGGTGGATAGTTTCTTAAGGACTACGATTGTTCAATTGAGAATCACCCTGGTAAAGCTAATGTGGTAGCTGACGCACTGAGTCGTAAGGTTGTATCTGATTTGAAAGCAATGTTTGCTCGTCTCAGCTTGTTCGATGATGGTAGCTTGTTAGCTGAATTGCAAGTGAGACTGACTTGGACTGATCAAATTAAGGAGAAACAATTTTTAGATGTGTCGCTCGCTTCTCATTTTCAACAGTTGAGAATGGTGAGGCCACAGATTTTGGGCTAAATGAGAAAAGAGTACTATGCTTCCATCGAAGAGTATGTATATCGAGGAATTCTGATCTGAGGCAGTCTATACTGCAAGAGGCGCATAGTAGTCCATATACTATGCATCCTGGTGGAAACAAGTTATATCAAGATCTTTGTGAGCTGTATTGGTGGCCAGGGTTGAAACACGAAGTTACTGAGTATGTGAGTAAGTGTCTGACATGCTAGCAAGTTAAGGCTGAGTGTTAATTACCTTCTGGGTTACTACAACTAGTTAAAATTCCACTCTGGAAGTGGGAGAGGGTAACCATGGATTTTGTGAGTGGGCTACCCTTGACGCCGACTAAGAAGGATTCGATATGGGTGACTAAGGACCGATTGACTAAATCTGCCCATTTTATACCGATCCACACGGATTATTCATTACAGAAATTGGCCAAGTTATATGTGGCTGAAATTGTGAGGCTGCATGGTGTACCGGTTTCTATTATATCTGACTGAGATCCTAGATTCACATTTCGGTTCTGGAAAATGTTTCACAAGGCTTTGGGTACAAGGCTAGATTTCAGTACTGCGTTCCACCCTTAGACGAATACGCAGTCAGAGAGGGTGATTCAGATACTAGAAGACATGTTAAGAGGTTGTGTAATTGATTTTAGAGGCAGCTGGGAGGATTATTTTCCATTGGAAAAGTTTGCTTATAATAACAGCTACCAATCTAGTATTCGAATGGCACCGTTCGAGGCATTGTATGGTCGTAGGTGTCGTACTCTTACCTGTTAGACTGAGCTGGGTGAGCGGCGAGTTCTACGGCCAAAATTAATTTCTGATACAAGAGATAAGGTGAAATTGATTTGAGAGCGGTTAAAGGAAGCATCTGATAGGCAGAAGTCTTATGTAGACTTAAAGCGTAAAGATACCAAGTACTCTGTGGGGGATTATGTCTTTCTCAAGGTCTCACCATGGAAGAAAATTTTGAGGTTTGGGCGGAATGGCAAGCTTAGCCCTAGGTTTATTGGACCTTATCGAATACTTAGGTGGATGGGACCGGTCGCTTATCAACTTGAGTTGCCTCCAGAGTTGGATAGGATTCATGACGTGTTTCATGTTTAAATCAGAGGCGGTACTGTTCTGATCCCTTGCACATTATATCAGTTGAGGAAATTGAGGTTGGACCTGATTTGACTATCGAGGAGGAACCGGTGCAGATATTGGATCGTGATGTTAAGGTATTAAGAAAGAAATCTGTTCCACTGGTCAAAGTGCTTTGGCATAATCATGGTTCAGAGGAAGCCACGTGGGACCATGAGGAGGCGATGCGGCAGCAATACCCTCACTTATTCTAACAGGTAAATTTTGAGGCTGAAATTTCTTAAAGGGGGTAAAGTTGTAACTCCCTGAATTTGGGCCTAGAAGTAGTGGGCCTTGAGTATGGGTCCGTAAGGAGGTTGAATATAAGTATTTAATTGTGCTAGGAAATGACACAATTATGTGTTTGTTTCAGTGGTTAAGTGCTCTGTGAAGTGTCTGAGAAATCTTGGGTTCAAACCTAGGCTTTAGCAAAAATTTTGGTTTTAAGTGAATTAAACCCTGGATGCTTGGATGATGGCCTTTTCAATTATTGTGTTAAGTAAATGACACAAGAAACCATGTGGCCTAGTGGTTGTGGCGTCATTAAGGTTTCAAGGGAGCCTGGGGTTAAGTTTTGGCTCTTGCAACTTATTTTGGTTTTTCTTTTAAAGGAACCTGGACTTTGGCCTATAGATCTTATAATTAATAGAGGATATTTTGTGACACAGAAAGAGCCTGTGGTGGAGTGGCAAGGTGGTGTGTTGTGTAACTATGAGTCTGAGGTTCAAGTCCTAGGATGTGCAATGGAGTATTTATTTTACTGTTTGAGCTGTGTAGGAGGTGGAGTTGGACTGGAACTCTGTGGTTGAAGTGGTCATAAAAAAATAATAAGGAACTTTCCTAATAGTTGAAAGTAATCCTACATCGGGAAGCTAACATGAGCATTGGTGAGAAGCTGGCTTTAAATAAAATGAACTAGATGAGTTGGTGAGAGGGAAAGTGATTAAGACTCAATGCAGGATGTGCCAAAGTTGGTGATCGTGGACTTCGGCGGATTCTCATAAACAGGTGTGAATTCACGCCCTTCTTTGTAGGAAATCAACAAAAGCTGAAAAGCCAAAACTTCAGCATTTGAGGCCTCACGAGCATGCAACCGCTCGTGGGGTAAAATGAGCCCACAAACCATGGGCGATAAACTGTAGAGGCCGCCATGAGAGTTCTCGTGTACTAGGCCTAGATTGGCCAAATGGGCCCAATGGGCCCCGTGGGCTCGCTTGTGTAAATCTAACTGATAGGTGGGAAGTAGTTGTGCTTGTCATGTCATGTACATGGCATAGGCTGTTAAGGGCTTCGTTGGGTCGAAATGGACCGGGAGGACCCAACGAGCTCGTGGGCTCCATACAGATTAAATCTACGGTAAGTGATAAATTTTGGACTGGGCTATGTAAGTCACATAGCCGTAGCTAAATTTGGGCTAAGTGGGCCACACGAACATGTGGGCCCACTTGGGCCGAATAATGGGTCTTAGGCCATTTACACCGTTAGGTCTGTTTAGGTTACTTAAGTCGCTCGAGGGGACTGTAGACCTTTTTAAAGATCGATTATTTGTACCGAGGCCCCAGAGGGTAGAATGACCAAAATATTCTTGACGAGTGAAAATTACTATTCTACCCCTAATGGGTGGAAATGAGTGTTATACCTTAGAGGTAGGTTAATTGATGAGTGTATGATATATGCATGACTGTATCTGAGTATGGAACCTTGCATACACGAAATATTATAACATGACATACTGCATTGGGGTTGGGATTTTGATTTGGAGGAAGTACTGTTCTGGTGGCTTTGCCACGTATTTTGATATTATTGGCTATGCCACGTTTACCGCTATTAGCAGCTTTGCTGCATTACTATTAGCAGCTTTGCTATGTTACTACTAGTAGCTTTGTTGCATTACTATTAGCAGCTACGCTGCGATATTGGTGTGTTGGCTGGGTGGGTCGATTTATTCCCCACATGGTGAGTTGGTTGGTACAGGTGGTGAGCAGGATGGATTAGGTTGGGTTGCATACCTGTATTGTTATTATACTATTTTGGGCATAGGCCCACACTATTACTGCATAGGGCTTAGGCCCAAAATGTACTGTTACTGCATAGGGCTTAGGCCCAGACTGTACTGTTATTGAATAGGGCTCAGGCTCAGATTGTTACTGTATGCACTGTTACTGTTGACCGATAGGGGATTATACAATGAGTTTTCATAAACTCACCCTTCTTTTAACTGTGCAAGTAATCCCCATCCTTAGCCTATTTGGAGCCACGAGGGACTCAGTGGTGGCCACACGTTCGCAGATTGGTTGTTAATAACTCAATTTATGTAAGCTTTCATATTTGGGTTTTAATTATGTAATAAGGCCATTTGGGGGGGTTAACTTTTAATGGGCTTTTGATTTCATATTCTAAACTTCTAGAGTAGGAGCATCGAATTTTCAAAATAATAACTTTTCAAATAAAAACCTGCATTTCTAACCTTAAGGTTTTCAACTAAAGAAGCTTCTGCAGTTTTTAATCGGATGGGTTTAACTTAAAAACGATTTCCACCATCAGGTACAAGGCTTTGAAAAACACTCAGATGTGACACACCATATTCGGCCGTAGCATCTAGGTCAGGTTTGGAGTGTTACAGGCACCGATATACGAGAGTTAGTGTAAGACCATGTCTGGGAGATGGCATTGGCCTCGGTGCACAAGAGTCAGTGTAAGACCGTGTCTGGGACATGTCATCGACTTTGATGTGAGCCAGTGTAAGACCATGTCCAGGACATGGCGTCTGCACCTTACCCTATGCTTGTGGGTTATTTAATTTCCTTTAGTATTCCAAATGGTTCAACGGGAAATTTACGGTTTATTTTGGAAGAGAGGTTATGACCATGTTGTGAGTGGTACAGGTACTTACATGAAATTCATGAAATGCATGCTCAATTTATGTTGTATGATTAGTAAGGAATGAAAATGAGTAAGCTATGTTTATGATCTTGTTGAAAGGGTACAGGAATGTACTAAAAATTCATGAGTAATGAGCTCAATTTATATTGGACTTTTGGTAAGAATGTAAATGAGTAAGTCATACCTATGAGAATGACTTTGTGACGACCTTGTAAATATTAGGTCGATACCTATGGTGTATAATTATGTGGTAAATTTAATGGGTGATTATGTGTAAGGCTTTCAAGTAGAATTAAAATGGGACATGATATGTGTATCCCTTCACCTTATGGCCTAATGAATATGAAAAGAGAAATTGATTGGCACAAAAGCCTATTTAAAGATAATCATGAAAGGGTAAAATTAGCATTGAAACAGTTTTGGATTGCA
This sequence comes from Gossypium hirsutum, assembly GCF_007990345.1. Lineage (NCBI taxonomy): Eukaryota > Viridiplantae > Streptophyta > Magnoliopsida > Malvales > Malvaceae > Gossypium > Gossypium hirsutum. The sequence continues at coordinate 43,707,756 of NC_053429.1, forward strand.
ACAGCAGTCCGACTTTGAAAATCCACAAAATATTGTGGAAATCGAACTAGAGGTTGAATAAAATATGAATTAAATCTTATTGAGTCTAGTTTCATATAGAAGAGTAAATAAAAGAAGTTCATATTATGAGATATTTGAATTGTTTTGAGACAGAGTCAGAATGATTTCGAAATCCCCTGTTTCGATTTGTGAAAATAATTTTGGGTTATAATTTATATTCTTAGAATCCTTAATGAGTCTATTTTCAAAAGAAACAAAAGGGAACATCTTCTGAATATTGTATGAGAAGATAATTAATTCTTAGTGAAAAAGGGTCAGAACTGTCAGACAGTGAAACAGGGATGTTACAGGCATTGACAAGGTACTAAGAGTATGAGATCCCCGAGCATCCTTATTAGTCCAATGTGTTAAAAAGGTAAATCAAAGAGGGTATGAGAATGAAATTGCTACGAGTAAATAGGCATGTACGTAAGCCTATAATTGTAAATTCATGATTATTGTGGAAATAATTGTTTATTTCCCATTGTGGTTTATAGTGCACATCTTGTGATGTTGGATATATGATAAATATAAATGATGATTATGTGTTAGGCTGTTGGGCCGAATTGAGATATGAGCTAATATGTTTATATGCTTGAATTGTATTTCAACGGGTATGTTAAAAATGAGAAAGTGTGTGACTATATTACGAGTGGTACAGGTATGTACACAGAACTCTTGTGAGGTGGATTTGGTGTATGATGAATTCTTGGTGAAAATGTACATGAACAAATTACTTGTGAAATAATGATAACATTGTGGCAAATTATCTACATTTATGATAAATGGATGCATGTTAAGATTTGATAATGATCATGTTATAGGCTTAGGAGCCTAATTAATTTGTTTTTTTTACGGTTCATTTCTGTAAATTGTGTTTCATTGGATATTAGGAAAAAAAATGGGCATAATTGCTGAATAAAGTCATTATGAGAACATAGTAAGATATGAGCTTAGACAAGTGAAAGGTGGTTGAACGATATGTTGAAATTATGATTACTCATAAATGATGTGCATGTGATTAGGAGTTTGGGAATAACTTGTTAAATAATGTGATAAGTTATATTGGAGAGACTATGGTGGTTAGGCTAATGCCAAGGCATGTAAATTGAATTTATAAGATAAAAGAATAAGCATTATAAACGAGTAAGTGGTAATCATGAGAATTAATACAATTTGTATTAATAATGTTCTTATGGATGGGTAAATTAAATGGATTTTAATAATTTTTTGTTATTTGCATATGAACTTATTAAGCTCTAAATCTTACTCCCCTTACTTTTTCATCTCTTATAGGTTAATTTAGCTAGTTCGGATTGGAGATTGCCAGAGAGACCTTCACACTATCAAGCTATCACTACGGGTATTGATGAATTCAAGTAGTTTGAGTCTATGGCATGTATAAGGACTTTTTCTTTTGAGTAATTAGGTCACTGTAAATGTGACCAAATGAGTTGGCCTAGAATGGCTTGTGGTTCAATTTGTATAAGGCCATGAGATGTGGCTTATATTGATTATTGGGTTGTAAACCTAATTGTTTGTACATGCATGTGTCTATGCAATTGTAATGTGGTTGATTGTTGTTTGTATGTGATGGAATTGTGAATGAAATGTATTATGACAATTAAGACTTTATTATGTCAAATAGGAGTAATTGTGACAGCCCTAATTTGACCTTAGTCGGAAAGTGGTTTCGGGACCACAAAACCGAGTCGAAAAAAAATATTAACCGCTAAATTTTGTGCTTATTGTATGTAAAAAGGCATGTGTGAAAGTTTCATGCTTTAATTTTATCATTTGTATGTGAAATTTATTAAATAGGACTCATGTGAAATAAATGTGAAAGATGATAGGTTAATTTCAAAGTGGTTTAATAATGCATGTTAGAAAAATGATGGGTTTGCATGTCAAATATCCATTTTTGACAAGTAGTGGCCGGCCATGATGAAGTGATATATAAAAATATGTATTAATTATTAGTTAATGGCTTTATATTTTATGATATAGATGAATAAAATGAAAATAATAATAGAAAGAATGGTGAAGAAAACAAAGTCTCAACTTTGTTCTTCTTAGCCGAACCAAAAGGGAGAAAAAGGGGAGCAAACATTCGGCCATTTGAAACCTAAGGAAGGTTAGTAAATCAAGTCAGATTTTTGAAATTTTAGTTTGTTTTAGGTTACTCATCATGCTACTTACTTAGCCCATGCCAAAACTTTGAATTTGGATGGTTGAATTGAACATTCGGTTATGGTAGATAAGGAAGGAATTTGATTTTTATCTTTAAGTTTTGATGAAGAAATTGTTGATGAAAGAAGTTGATCTTGTTAAAAACTATAATTTATAATACTCATATGTGTAATAGCCGAACATAGACTTTGCTTAATGTCTTGAACAAATGCCGATTAGGTGTTTTGAAATGGATAAATTAGGTGCTTGATTTCCTAAAGGTTCGGCATGGTACATGATATTTTTGGTTAGTATGATTTTGAATAATTTGGGTAATGTTATGTATAAGTAAAATTATTAGGTACGGTTTTGGCGGTATATATGTACAATTGATCTACTTAGCTAATAATATCTAGGGTGATAAATGATAAAATTCTTAATGACTTGTGTGAAATGACATTCGGCCAAGGACTATATGTGCTTGCTAATTCGGTTTAGGTGAAGAAAATATGACCGAGGTATGTGATTAGGTTGTGACTTATTATTGATCTTACTTTGGGGCCGTAAGGTTATTTTATAATGTGTCATAACATTTACTTAGTTGGTCGAGTTGATGAGAAAAGAATTTGGATATTTCTATATGATATCTTAAGTATATCGTCCATTTGGTAAAGTTGACTAATGGTTCATGTACGAATGCTTGTTTAGCCATATGTTATGTTTTTTTTCGACGTAGTATTAAATATATATATGATCATGTTATTTAAGAAAATCGATAATGCAAGGTGATCATCTAGTAACATGTTCGGTTGTAATAAGTGGAGCATAGGCATGATGTTAAAATAATAGTGAATAAGGTTATTTGTACTTTAATTGTACAATACACATGTATTAAATTGAATTGCTCAATTGAAAAATAATTAAATAAATTATTTTTGAATTTAAGCTCAAGAGCTATGGGGATCGAAATCAGATAAAGGAAAGGAGAAAGCAATCGAGTAGCCTATCCGTAACTGTTCAAATATACTCGAGGTAAGTCTTTGAGTAATGGAACTTAGCTTATGATTTAATTAAACAATGTTATATATTTATATATATAGCATAATAAATTGTGACTTAATGGTTTCTCTTGATTTACATATTGAAATAAATAGGTAGTGCATCGGCTTGTAGTCGTATGGTTATAGAAAATTCCGTAGAGTAGCGAAACGAAATCATGTTATTTGTATGAGCTATTGAGCCAAAAATGGAATGATGGATAATCATGTTGTGTTTGTGATCTAATAATGTAAATGAATTGTTAATGATTTATAATATAAATATATTTTGTGCATGACAATTGAGGATTATATCCGGGTTAACTCCCGAAGGCATTCGTGCTGGTTGTTATATCCGGGTTAAGTCCCGAAGGCATTTGTGCTAGTTGTTATATTCGGGCTAAATCCCGAAGGTAATTGGGTTGGAAATGTGCGATCTTGTCGTAATAATTTCTATTGATGTGCTTACAACCCTAAGATGATCAGGTATGTACCGTATATACATTGAAATTAAGTTAAGATTGACTATGAGCATGTAAGTGTATGGGTTGAAGTGTGAAGTAACATAAGTATGTGATTTTGCGTATTTGCATTTATTTAGCCTTGTAATCGAATTAGATGTATTCAGCCTAATTATGAGGTTAGTTGGGTAAAAAGAGATTATCTACATGATACAAATTCGTGTTTAAGGAAAAATTTAAGATGACATGTATGAACAATAGTGCTATATTTAATCATGACTACATTTAGTCAGAAAGATGATGAGCCTTATGAATGCTATGCTTTAGTTATAAATGATTCCATTACTTAAGACTTACTAAGCATCGAAATGCTTACTCTTTTTGCCTTAATTCCCTGTTTTATAGATTTTGTTCGTGAGCTATCGGACTCAGGAGATCCAAAGTCGAAGTCGTCCACTCTATCTAAACCTTTCGGTACTCTTGTAAATGAAGCTTGATAATGGAATGTATAGGATTGACTTTTGATGTTAATTACGTATCTTTTTGGCGATGCATATATATATAGCCATGCGAAAATGGCTTGTTAAGTTATTATATGCGCTCCACATAATTAATGTGTATGTGTGGATGATAATCGATTAATATTTTAAACGTTTTGATGTGAATTAAACTTTGGAATGAATTAATGTACTATTTAAATTGAGAAGATTGCTTTGCCTATTGTATAAACGCAATTCGAATTCAAAGGTATGCTATTGGAAATTACCTGAATATTGTGAAATGAATTTTCGTGCTTGTTTGGTAATATTCCTTACCCCTCCGGCGACGGATACGGGTTAGGGGTGTTACATTTTATTGGTATCAGAGCTACGGTTTAGTCGATTCTAGGACTACCGTAAAACGATTGGGTCTAGCTATACATGCCATTATGTGTTAATACGATAGTGTGGTGATTTCTGACAATTAAAAATGTTTTATTTTGTATAGAAATGGATCCCGGTCGAGTGATAGCTGATGATGTTGAGAGTGTAGTGCCTGCTCCTGCACGCGGGACCGCGCCGATAGACTCTCAACCTATAGCGAGCAATCAAAATGACAAGGCTAGACAAGCCTTTTATAACGTGATGAATGATTGGTTTAACCAATACATTTGAACTAATGCGGCTGCTCCACAACCCCCATTTCCAACAAATACACCGCCTTCACCCACGATACCTCCTGTAATTGATCAGATGAGGTTGAACAAGCCCCCGGTTGACAGAATTCGAAAGCACGGGTCTACTGAATTTAAAGCTACAGACTGTGATGATGCCGAGCAAGCTGAATTTTGGTTGGACAATACTATTCGAGTACTTGATGAACTATCTTGCACACCCGATGAATGCCTAAAGTGTGCTATATCTTTGCTACGTGATTACGCCTATTATTGGTGAAATACATTGGTTTCTGTTGTACCCAGAGAGCGGGTGACGTGGGAGTTCTTCCAAACTGAATTTCGAAAAAAATATATTAGTCAGAGGTTCATCGATCAGAAGCGAAAAGAATTTCTTGAACTTAAACAAGGTTCCATGTCAGTTACTGAATATGAACGGAAGTTCGTCCGACTTAGCAGATATGCTCGGGAATGTGTATCGTCTGAGGCTATTATGTGTAAACGCTTTGAAGACGGGTTAAATGAAGATATTAAAATGTTTGTTGGTATTCTTGAAATCAGAGAGTTCGTGGTACTAGTTGAGCGAGCTTGCAAAGTCGAGGAGCTTAGTAATGAAAAAGGAAAGCTGATGTTGGAACTAGAGAGTTTCATAAAAGATCTTCGGGAAAGCCTTTTCAGCAATCATCGAAGAAATTTCGAGATGATTTTGGTCGATCTAAGAACATTATAGGTTTTTCCAGATGAGACCGTGATCGACCTCCTATGAGTACGCGAGTCACCTCAGTTGCCAGTGTTGGAAATGATCGAAGAGATAGGACCGAGTGCAGATTTTGTGGAAAATGGCATTCAGGGAGTTGTAGATTTCATGATCATTCTTGTTATAGATGCGGATCCCCCGATCATTTCATCAAAGACTGCCCAAAGTTGTCAGAACAAAATGTGAATCAGAGTGCGAAACCGGGTACTGCTATAGCTCGAGGTAGACCATTGAGGAATGTGGGGAATGCTAGTAGCGGTTAAAGAGGGTCTAGAGATGCTACGACCAGATCTGAGGCTCGTACTCCTGCTAGAGCTTATGCTATACGTGTGACAGCCCTAATGTGACCCTAGTCGGAAAGTGGTTTCGGGACCACAAAACCGAGTCATAAGAATAATTAACCGTCATACTTGATGCTTATTATATGTGAATATGAATGTGTGGAAGTTTCATACTTTAATTTGGTCAGTATATGTGAAATTTATTAGTAGGGACTTATGTGAGACAATTTAGAAATGTGCTAGGCAAATGCTAAAGTGGCCTATTAATGTATGTGGGAAAGTGCTTGTACTTGCATGTCAAATTAGCCAAACTATAGGTAGTGGCCGGCCATGCTACAAATTATATAATCAAATGTGAATTTTCTATTAACTTTAATTAGCTAGATGCCATATTAGTATGGGTGATGTAATAAAATAAAGAAATGATAATTAAAGGAAGAAAATGGGTGAAAGAAACAAAGTCTTCATCCATGTTTCTTCCTAGCCGATTCTAAGGAAAGAAAAGAACAAGAGCATTCGGTGATCTTGAACTCAAAATAAGGTGAGTAGTTCATGCTAATTCTTGAAATTTTAGTATATTTTGAGTTAGTTCTTAAGTTCTTTGCTTAAGCCATGACCAAAATTCGAAATGGTGTGGTGTCTTGAGCATTCGGTTTTAGTTATTAAAGGATGAGATTGGGTTATAGTCTTTATGTTTTATGAAAAATTGTTGAAGAGAAAATGTTCAAGAAATGGTTGTTGTTCATGTTATTTGGATGAAAAAGAAAATGGTAGTTAGGTGAAGTAGAGTCTAACAAATGAGCACATATGTGCATTAGTTGCTAAATGGAGAAAAATCGGCTAACAAGTTGTGTACTAAGGCCGAATATGATTTTGGATATTATTGGGTAATGTATGTGTTTTGAATTGATGGAATGGAGAGGATGCTTTAATTGTGTTATGAACAATTATATGTTAAATTAAGGTTTGCTAAGCTAGCTATTAAGGTGAAATGCAAATGTTAGTATTTGATTTGGTAATAATCTGCTTGGGGACAGCAGCAGTAAGGTGATTTTGGAAAATCGCCATAATTTGTAGGAGTTGAGTTACAAGCTGAATAAATCATGTCATTAAAGCTTGAAGAGTCTAGTTTCTTACAAAAGAAACTATAAAAACAAAAGAGTTACCGATCTTGAGATATTTGAAGTCTTGTGGGGCTGAGTCAAAATGACTACTAGATTCCCTGTTTTGTTTTTATAAAATCAGTATAAATTGTACAAAATTGTCCCTAAGATAAAATTTATATGCTTAGACTCCTTAATGAGTCTAGTTTCAAATGAAAGAAAAGAGAACATATTTTTAATTCTGTACAATGAGAAATTTGATTCGTAGTGAAGAGTAGTCAGTTTAGTCAAACAGTGCAACAAGATGAACTTTAAGAAAAATCTGGTATTGTTGGGCTAAACTAAAAATTTTGAAAATTTTATGGATAATAGATAAATGAATCTTCTATCAAGAAACATTTACGGCAATTGATTTGGAGTTTCGTAGCTCCAGTTATAAAAACTATAGTAACTGTTGCTCAGGAAGTCAGCTTATAGGGAAATTGTAATTATATTGTAAACATTAATGAAAATTTGCTAATGAATTATTTATTGATTTTTTTATAAAGCTTACTATAATCTATATGTGTGAAAGTCGAATATATATGTATTATATTCTGAAAGTAATACTTGAATAGTCGATTAATGACTAGTTTAAATTTTGTTGAACTTAAGCTCAAGAGCATAGGGGGGGCAATTTCAGATAAGGGAAAGGAAAAAGTAATCGAATAGCCGTTGAAGTCGTTCGACAATGTCCGAGGTAAGTTTTCGAGTAGTGGAACTTAGATTATGATTCTATTAGATCATGTTATATAGCGAATCAAAACCATGCTCTTTGTATGTGGTTCTTGAGCCGAAATGGTAATGGTAGATAAGTGCCTTGTGTCTGAGTTCTAGTAATGAAAACGAAATAAAGATGTGTTATGATTTGTGGACATATGTGCATGATTATTCGGATGATAACCGGACTAAGATCCGAAGGCATTCGTGCGAGTTGCTATATCCGGGCTATGTCCCGAAGGCATTTATGCTAGTGATTATATCCGGGCTAAGACCCGAAGGCATTTGTGCGAGTTGCTATATCCAGGCTAAGACCCGAAGGCATTTGTGCGAGTTGTTATATCCGGCTAAATCCCAAAGATACTTGAGTTTGGAAGTGAGCGATCTTGCTGTAATAATTTCAATTAATACGCTCATAAAATCCAAACGATAAGGTATGTTTCGTATATGCATCGGAAAGGTTGATTCCTTTTAAATAGTATTCGCTCAATTGATTAACGAACTTCCGACCTTTAGTTAGGTTTGATACCTTGTGTATGAATATGTTGATTGAAGCATGAAGTAAGTATGATTATGAGAATGTGCATGTATGAATTTATTCATTTAGCCATATGAATGTTATACTTTAGTCAAAACTAATTTCATTACTCAAACTTACTAAGCATTAAATGCTTATTCCGTTGCTTTGATTCTCTGTTTTATAGATTTTGCTCGTCAGGTATCGGACTCGGGATTGTCAAAGTCAAAGTCGTCCAGACTATCGAAGCCCTTTTGGTACTCTTTTAGTTGAACTCTGATAATGGCATGTATAGGACTACCCTTTGTTGTTAATCAAGTACCTTTTGGTAATGTATATATTCGGATAGCCATGCGAAAATGGCTTACATATATTTTGAGCATAGCATTCTAATCATTTTGTATATTGTTCATTGAGTGGTATGGAAATGCTTGGTAACGATTAGCCATTGGAATGGCTAATCACGATCATTTTGGTGCTATGTATGTCAATGGCTAGTTGAATCATGGAAACTATGAAATAGGTGAAATTTACCTTAAAATTGACACTGACAGCAGCAGTGATGTGAGTTTGAAAATTCACTAAAAATAGAAGGAATGTAATTAAATAATGAATAAATTATTTAATCGAACCTTGATGAGTCTATTTTCATATGGAAGAAGCGAAACGACCATATGAACCGTACCTTATGAGATGTTTAAGTTTTCATGAAACAGGGCCAGAACGGTTACTGGATCTAATGTTCTGACTTTATAAATTTACCATAAATTAACCAGAAATAATTAGAGGTCATGCCTTATATGTACAGATTCAATTTTGAGTCTAGTTTCATTAGAAACAAACAGCATATGTATTGAAGCCCTGTACAGGGAGATATCTAAGTCGTAATGCATGAAGGTCAGAGTAGTCGAACCCTGAAACAGGGGAGAATTTAACTAATAAACTGTACTAATTGGCCTGACCAAAAATTCTAGAAAATAATATGTAGATGGATATATGAGTCTAGTTTTAGGGAAAATTTATAGAATCAGTTTTCAAGTTTTGGAACTCGAGATATGATTTTTAAGGTGACAGTGACGCAGTTAGCCAGCTTGCCTGGAAATTTTAAAATGAACTGTGTAAATAAATGAATTAAGTCCGTTAACATCTCGTGTTCGACTCCGGCAACGGTCTCGGGTACGGGGCGTTACAATTTTATTGGTATCAGAGCTATGGTTTAGTCAATTCTAGGACTACCGTACTACGTTCGGGTCTAGCTATACATGCCATTGTGTGTTTATTTGATAGTGTGGCGATTTCTGACAGTTGAAAATGTGTTTATTTATAGTAATGGATCCCGATCCCAACCGAGCAGTAGCTGATGATCTTGAGAGTGTAGCGCCTGCTCCCGCACAAGGGACAGCGCCGGTGGACTCTCAACCTATTGCTAGTAATCAGAATGACGAAGCTAGACAGGCTTTTTATAGCGTGATGAATGATTGGTTCAACCAATACATTCGAACTAATACGGCTGTTCCACAACCTCCATTCCCGGCTAATACAACCCCCGCACCTACAATACCTCCGGTAACTGACCAAATAAGGTCAAATAAGCCCCCAGTTGACAGAATCCGAAAACATGGGGCTACTGAATTTAAAGCTACAGACAGCGATGATGCCGAGCAAGCTGAATTTTGGTTGGACAACACTATTCGGGTACTCGATGAATTATCTTGCACACCCGATGAATGCCTAAAGTGTACTATCTCCTTGCTACGTGATTCTGCCTACTATTGGTGGAATACGTTGATTTCTGTTGTGCCCAGAGAGCAAGTAACTTGGAAGTTTTTCCAAACCGAGTTTCAAAAAAAGTATATCAGTCAGAGATTCATTGATCAAAAACGGAAGGAATTTCTTGAACTTAAACAAGGTTCCATGTCGGTTATTGATTATGAATGACAGTTTGTAAGGCTTAGCCGGTACGCTCGAGAATGCATTTCTTCAGAAGCTGTGATGTGTAAAAGTTTCGAGGATGGACTGAACGATGATATAAAGCTGTATGTTGGCATTTTAGAAATCCAAGAATTTGTGGTACTTGTCGAACGAGCTTGCAAAGCCGAAGAGCTCAGTAAGGAGAAAAGAAAAGCTGATATGGGAGCAAAGGAGTTTCGTAAGAGATCTTCGGGAAAGCCCTTTCAACAGTTATCGAAGAAATTTAGAGATGGTTTAGGCCAATCTAGAGACACTTCGGGCTTTTCTAGACGAGATCGTGATCGACCCCCTGTGGGTACACGAGTCACTTCAGTGGCCAGTGTTGGAAATGATCGTCGAGACAGGACGGAGTGCCAGTATTGTGGTAAATGGCATTCGAGAAGTTGTAGATTCCATGACCGCTCCTGTTATAAGTGCGGATCAGCTGACCACTTTATCAAGGATTGCCCAAGACTGTCTGAACAGAATGTAAATCAGAGTGGGAAATCGGGTGCTACTACTGCTCGAGGTAGACCATCTAAGAATGCGGAAAATCCTAGTGGCGGTCAGAGAGGATCTAGAGATGCTACAACTAGATCTGAGGCTCGTGCTCCTGCTAGAGCTTATGCTATACGCGCACGCGAGGATGCTTCCTCACCAGATGTTATTACCGGTACTTTTACTCTCTTTGATACTAATGTGATTGCCTTGATTGACCTTGGTTCTACTCATTCTTATATATGTGAAACCTTAGCATCCAGTAAGACTTTACTTTTTGAGTCTACTGAGTTCGTAATTCGAGTGTCGAATCCCTTGGGTCGTTATGTACTTGTTGACAAAGTGTGTAAGAAATGTCCCCTAGTAATCCGAGGTTCCTATTTTCTGGCCGATTTGATGCTTTTACCGTTTGATGAATTTGATGTTATCCTCGGTATGGATTGGTTGACCGTACATGATGCAATTGTAAATTGCAAAAGAAAACCATTGATTTGAGGTGTGTAAATAACGAGATAATCCGAGTTGAGTCTACTGACTTGAATGGGTTGCCAGCTGTAATATCATTGATGTTGGCTCAGAAATATGTAAGAAAGGGGTGTGAAGCATACCTTGCGTATGTACTTGATGACAAAGAGTTAGAAAAGAAGCCTGAATCTGTGCCGGTGGTTTGTGAATATCTAGATGTTTTTCCCGAAGAATTACCGGGTTTACCACCTGTTCGGGAGGTAGAGTTTGGTAATGAGCTTGTACCTGGGACTACACCGATTTCGATAGCTCCGTATCGTATGGCACCAACAGAATTAAAGGAATTGAAAGCTCAGTTGCAAGAGTTGACGGATAGAGGTTTCGCTCGACCAAGTTTCTCACCTTGGGGTGCACCAGTATTGTTTGTGAAAAAGAAGGACGGAACCATGAGGTTGTGCATCGATTATCGTCAGCTGAATAAAGTGACTATAAATAATAAATATCCGTTACCACGCATTGATGATCTGTTTGATCAACTAAAAGGAGCCTCAGTGTTTTCAAAGATAGATTTGAGATCGGGTTATTATCAGTTGCGAATTCGAGATTCGGATATACCCAAAACTACTTTCAGAACGAGATACGGTCACTACGAGTTCTTAGTGATGCCGTTTGGGCTCACTAATGCCCCCGCGGTGTTTATGGATTTGATGAATCGGATCTTCAGACCGTTTTTGGATCGGTTTGTAGTTGTGTTTATCGATGATATTTTGGTCTATTCGAGAAATGAAACCGATCATGCTGAACACCTGGGATTAGTGTTGCAAATTTTACGGGATAAGCAGTTAAATGCTAAGTTCAGTAAGTGTGAGTTCTGGTTAAGAGAGGTTAGCTTCTTGGGACATGTGGTATCTGCATCGGGTATTCGAGTTGATCCGAGCAAAATTTCAGCCATACTTAACTGGAAGCCTCCGAGAAATATTACTGAAGTTCGGAGCTTTTTGGGACTTGCCGGTTACTACAGACGGTTCGTAAAGGGTTTCTCGATGATAGCCACACCAATAACGAAACTACTTCAGAAATATGTTAAGTTCGAATGGACAGAAAAGTGTCAGAAAAGTTTCGATCAACTGAAAACTTATTTGACTGAAGCTCCAGTACTAGTGCAGCCCGAATCAGGCAAGGAGTTTGTCATTTACAGTGATGCATCCTTACTTGGGTTGGGTTGTGTATTGATGCAAGAAGGTCGAGTTGTAGCTTATGCGTCGAGACAATTGAAGCCACATGAGAAAAATTATCCAACCTATGATCTCGAACTAGCTGCCATTGTATTCGCTTTGAAAATATGGCGACATTACTTATTTGGTGAGAAGTGTCATGTATATTTGGATCACAAAAGTCTCAAATATTTGATGACTCAAAGAGACTTGAATCTGCGACAAAGACGTTGGCTCGAGTTGTTAAAAGATTATGAGCTTGTCATTGACTATCACCCCGGAAAGGCTAATGTGGTTGCGGATGCTTTAAGTCGTAAATCACTGTTTGCTTTACGAGCGATGAATGTACACTTGTCTGTTCTATCTGACAATGTGTTAGTAGCTGAATTAAAGGCCAAACCATTGTTGATTCATCAAATTCGTGAAGCTCAAAAAGTCGATGATGAATTGGTTGCAAAACAGGCTGAGTGTGTTTCGAATATGGAATCAGAGTTTCAAATTGATGATGACGATTGTTTGAGGTTCAGAAGTCGTTTGTGTGATCCAAGAAATTCAGAACTTATTTCGATGATTCTAAACGAAGCTCATTGTAGCCGAATGTCAATTCACCCGGGGAGTATGAAAATGTACAACGATCTGAGATGTCAGTTTTGGTGGCATTGTATGAAACGAGACATTTCCGAATTTGTTTCGAAGTGTTTAATATGTCAACAAGTGAAAGCGGAACATCAAGTGCCTACAGGTTTACTTCAGCCGATCATGGTACTTGAATGGAAATGGGATCGAGTCACGATGGATTTTGTATCTGTGTTGCCAGTGTCGGCAAGTAAGAAAGATACGATTTGGGTTGTTGCTGATAGACTGGCTAAGTCGGCTCACTTTATCCCCGTACGTACGGATTTTTCATTGGATAAACTAGTTGAATTGTATGTTTCGCAGATTGTGAGATTACACGGGGTACCTATTTCTATTGTGTCGGATAGAGATCCGAGGTTCACCTAGCGATTTTGGAAGAAATTGCAAGAAGCCTTGGGTACCAAGTTGCATTTTAGCACCGCTTTTCATCCACAGACTGATGGTCAATCCGAGTAGATAATTCAGATACTCGAGGATATGTTGAGATGTTGCATCCTTGAGTTTAGTGGTTCATGGGAGCAGTATTTACCTTTGATTGAATTCACTTACAACAATAGTTTTCAATCAAGCATTAAGATGGCACCTTACGAGGCTTTGTACGGTCGTAAATGCCATACACCGTTGTTTTGGACCAAACTCGGTGAGAGTAACATTTTCGGAGTTGATTTGATTAAAGATGCTAAACAGAAAGTAAAAATAATTCATGAAAGTCTGAAGGCAGCATCAGATCGTCAGAAGTCGTACGCAGATTTAAAACGAAGAGATATTGAGTATCAGGTGGGAGACAAAGTGTTTCTTAAGGTTTCACCTTGGAAAAAGATACTCAGATTTGGCCGTAAGGGCAAACTGAGTCCGAGGTTCATTGGGCCGTATGAAATCTCTGAACGAGTTGGTCCAGTTGCATATAGGTTGCTTTTACCCCCTGAACTTGAAAGGACTCACAACATTTTTCATGTTTCGATGCTTCGACGTTACAGATCTGATCCTTCGCACATAATTAATCCCTCTGAGGTTGAAATTCAATCCGATATGAGTTATGAAGAAGAACCGATACGTATCCTTGCTTATGAAGTGAAGGAGTTGCGAAACAAAAGGGGTCCGTTAGTAAAGGTGTTATGGCTCAAAAATGGAATCGAAGAAGCTACTTGGGAAACCGAGAACTCTATGAAAGAATGATACCCAAACCTATTTACCGGTAAGATTTTCGGGGACAAAAATTTCTTAAGTGGGGGAGAGTTGTGACAGCCCTAATGTGACCCTAGTCGGAAAGTGGTTTCGGGACCACAAAACCGAATTCATAAAAATAATTAACCGTCATACTTGATGCTTATTATATGTGAATATGAATGTGTGGAAGTTTCATACTTTAATTTGGTCAGTATATGTGAAATTTATTAGTAGGGACTTATGTGAGACAATTTAGAAATGTGCTAGGCAAATGCTAAAGTGGCCTATTAATGTATGTGGGAAAGTGTTTGTACTTGCATGTCAAATTAGCCAAACTATAGGTAGTGGCCAGCCATGCTACAAATTATATAATCAAATGTGAATTTTCTATTAACTTTAATTAGCTAGATGCCATATTAGTATGGGTGATGTAATAAAATAAAGAAATGATAATTAAAGGAAGAAAATGGGTGAAAGAAACAAAGTCTTCATCCATGTTTCTTCCTAGCCGATTCTAAAGAAAGAAAAGAACAAGAGCATTCGGTGATCTTGAACTCAAAATAAGGTGAGTATTTCATGCTAATTCTTGAAATTTTAGTATATTTTGAGTTAGTTCTTAAGTTCTTTGCTTAAGCCATGACCAAAATTCGAAATGGTGTGGTGTCTTGAGCATTCGGTTTTAGTTATTAAAGGATGAGATTGGGTTATAGTCTTTATGTTTTATGAAGAATTGTTGAAGAGAAAATGTTCAAGAAATGGTTGTTGTTCATGTTATTTGGATGAAAAATAAAATGGTAGTTAGGTGAAGTAGAGTCTAACAAATGAGCACATATGTGCATTCGTTGCTAAATGGAGAAAAATCGGCTAACAAGTTGTGTACTAAGGCCGAATATGATTTTGGATATTATTGGGTAATGTATGTGTTTTGAATTGATGGAATGGAGAGGATGCTTTAATTGTGTTATGAACAATTATATGTTAAATTAAGGTTTGCTAAGCTAGCTATTAAGGTGAAATGCAAATGTTAGTATTTGATTTGGTAATAATCTGTTTGGGGACAGCAGCAGTAAGGTGATTTTGGAAAATCGCCATAATTTGTAGGAGTTGAGTTAGAAGCTGAATAAATCATGTCATTAAAGCTTGAAGAGTCTAGTTTCTTACAAAAGAAACTATAAAAACAAAAGAGTTACCGATCTTGAGATATTTGAAGTATTGTGGGGCTGAGTCAAAATGACTACTAGATTCCCTATTCTGTATTTATAAAATCAGTATAAATTGTACAAAAATGGCCCTAAGATAAAATTTATATGCTTAGGCTCCTTAATGAGTCTAGTTTCAAATGAAAGAAAAGAGAACATATTTTTAATTCTGTACAATGAGAAATTTGATTCGTAGTGAAGAGTAGTCAATTTAGTCAAACAGTGAAACAAGATGAACTTTAAGAAAAATCTGGTATTGTTGGGATAAACTAAAAATTTTGAAAATTTTATGGATAATGGATAAATGAGTCTTCTGTCAAGAAAAATTTACGGCAATTGATTTGGAGTTTCTTAGCTCCAGTTATAAAAACTTTAGTGACTGTTGCTCAGGAAGTCAGCTTATAGGGAAATTGTAATTATATTGTAAACATTAATGAAAATTTGCTAATGAATTATTTATTGATTTTTTTATAAAGCTTACTATAATCTATATGTGTGAAAGTCGAATCTATATGTATTATATTCTGAAAGTAATACTTGAATGGTCGATTAATGACTAGTTTAAAATTTGTTGAACTTAAGCTCAAGAGCATAGGGGGGCAATTTCAGATAAGGGAAAGGAAAAAGTAATCGAATAGCCGTTGAAGTCGTTTGACAACGTCCGAGGTAAGTTTTCGAGTAGTGGAACTTAGATTATGATTCTATTAGATCATGTTATATAGCGAATCAAAACCATGCTCTTTGTATGTGGTTATTGAGCCGAAAATGGTAATGGTAGATAAGTGCCTTGTGTCTGAGTTCTAGTAATGAAAACGAAATAAAGATGTGTTATGATTTGTGGACATATGTGCATGATTATTCGGATGATAACCGGACTAAGATCCGAAGGCATTCGTGCGAGTTGCTATATCCAAGCTATGTCCCGAAGGCATTTATGCTAGTGATTATATCCGGGCTCAGACCCGAAGGCATTTGTGCGAGTTGCTATATCCAGGCTAAGACCCGAAGGCATTTGTACGAGTTGTTATATCCGGCTAAATCCCGAAGATACTTGAGTTTGGAAGTGAGCGATCTTGCTGTAATAATTTCAATTAATACGCTCATAAAATCCAAACAATAAGGTATGTTTCGTATATGCATCGGAAAGGTTGATTCCTTTTAAATAGTATTCACTCAATTGATTAACGAACTTCCGACCTTTAGTTAGGTTTGATACCTTGTGTATGAATATGTTGATTGAAGCATGAAGTAAGTATGATTATGAGAATGTGCATGTATGAAGTTATTCATTTAGCCATATGAATGTTATACTTTAGTCAAAACTAATTTCATTACTCAAACTTACTAAGCATTAAATGCTTATTCCGTTGCTTTGGTTCTCTGTTTTATAGATTTTGCTCGTCAGCTATCGGACTCGGGATTGTCAAAGTCGAAGTCGTCCACACTATCGAAGCCCTTTTGGTACTCTTTTAGTTGAACTCTGATAATGGCATGTATAGGACTACCCTTTGTTGTTAATCAAGTACCTTTTGGTAATGTATATATTCGGATAGCCATGCGAAAATGGCTTACATATATTTTGAGCATAGCATTCTAATCATTTTGTATATTGTTCATTGAGTGGTATGGAAATGCTTGGTAACGATTAGCCATTGGAATGGTTAATCACGATCATTTTGGTGCTATGTATGTCAATGGCTAGTTGAATCATGGAAACTATGAAATAGGTGAAATTTACCTTAAAATTGACACTGACAGCAGCAGTGATGTGAGTTTGAAAATTCACTAAAAATAGTAGGAATGTAATTAAATAATGAATAAATTATGCAATCGAACCTTGATGAGTCTATTTTCATATGGAAGAAGAGAAACGACCATATGAGCCGTACCTTATGAGATGTTTAAGTTTTCATGAAACATGGCCAGAACGGTTACTAGATCCCCTGTTCTGACTTTGGAAATTTATCATAAATTAACCAAAAATAATTAGAGGTCATGCCTTATATGTACAGATTCCTTTTTGAGTCTAGTTTCATTAGAAACAAACGGCATATGTATTGAAGCCCTGTACAGGAAGATATATAAGTTGTAATGCATGAAGTTCAGAGTAGTCGAACCCTGAAATAGGGGAGACTTTAACTAATAAACTGTACTAATTGGCCCGACCAAAAATTCTAGAAAAAAAATCTGTAGATGAATATATGAGTCTAGTTTCAGGGAAAATTTACAGAATCAGTTTTTGACTTTTGGAACTCGAGATATGATTTTTAAGGTGACAGTGACGCAGTTAGCCAGCTTGCCTGGAAATTTTAAAATGAACTGTGTAAATAAATGAAATAAATCCGTTAACATCTCGTGTTCGACTCTGGCAACGGTCTCGGGTACGGGGCGTTACAATACGTGTACGCGAGGATGCTTCTTCACCTGATGTTATTACCGGTACTTTCACTCTCTTTGATACTGATGTGATTGCTTTGATTGACCCTGGTTCTACTCATTCTTATATATGTGAGACTTTTGCATCCAGTAAGACTTTACCTGTTGAGTCTACTGAATTCGTTATTAGGGTGTCAAATCCCTTGGGTCAATATGTGCTTGTCGATAAGGTGTGTAAAAAATGCCCCTTAATAATCCGAGGTTCCTGTTTTCCGGCTGATTTGATGCTTTTACCGTTTGATGAATTTGATGTTATCCTCGGTATGGATTGGTTGACCGTACATGATGCAGTGGTGAATTGCAAAAGTAAGACCATTGATTTGAGATGTACAAATAAGGAGGCAATCCGAGTTGAGTCTACTAATTTGAATGGATTGTCAGCAATAATAATATCCTCCATGTCGGCTCAAAAATATGTAAGAAAGGGGTGTGAAGCGTATCTTGCGTACGTACTTGATAGTAAGGAATTAGAAAAGAAGCTTGAATTAGTGCCGGTGGTTTGTGAATATCCGGATGTTTTTCCCGAAGAATTACCGGGGTTGCCACCTGTTCAGGAAGTAGAGTTTGGCATTGAACTTGTATCTGGGACTACACCGATTTCAATAGCTCCGTATCGTATGACACCAACTGAATTAAAGGAATTGAAAGCTCAGTTGCAGGAGTTGACGGATAGAGGTTTCGCCCGACCGAGTTTTTCACCATGGGGTGCACCAGTATTGTTTGTGAAAAAGAAAGACAGAACCATGAGAATGTGCATCAACTATCGTCAATTGAATAAAGTGACCATAAAGAATAAATATCCGTTACCACGTATTGATGATTTGTTTGATCAGCTGAAGGGAGCCTCAGTGTTTTCGAAGATAGATTTGAGATCGGGTTATTATCAGTTGCGAGTTCGAGACTCATATGTGCCCAAAACTACTTTCAGAACGAGATACGGTCATTACGAGTTCTTAGTGATGCTGTTTGGGCTCACTAATGCCCCTGCGGTATTTATGGACTTGATGAATCGGATCTTAAGACAGTATTTGGACCGGTTTGTAGTTGTGTTTATAGACGACATTTTGATCTATTCGCGAGATGAAACCGAACATGCCGAGCACCTGAGATTAGTGTTGCAAATTTTACGTGACAAGCAGTTATATGCTAAGTTCAGTAAATGTGAATTCTGGTTGAGAGAAGTTAGCTTTTTGGGGCATGTAGTATCCGCATCGGGTATTCGTGTTGATCCGAGTAAAATATCAGTCATACTTGATTGGAAGCCTCCTAGAAATGTTACTGAAGTTTGGAGCTTTTTAGGACTTGCCGGTTACTACAGACGGTTTGTAAAAGGTTTTTCGATGATAGCTACACCAATGATGAAGCTAATTCAGAAAGATGTTAAGTTCGAATGGTCAGAAAAGTGCCAGAAAAGTTTCGACCAACTAAAAACCTATCTGACTGAAGCACTAGTGCTAGTGCAGCCCGAATCCGGTAAAGAGTTTGTCATTTACAGTGATGCATCCTTACTTGGGCTGGGTAGTGTGTTGATGCAAGAAGGTCGAGTTGTAGCTTACGCGTCGAGGCAATTAAAGCCACATGAGAAAAACTATCTGACCCATGATCTCGAATTAGCTGCCATTGTATTCGCTTTAAAAATCTGGCGACATTACTTGTTTGGAGAGAAGTGTCATGTGTATTCGGATCACAAAAGCCTCAAATATTTGATGACTCAAAGAGATTTGAATCTACAACAAAGACGTTGGCTTAAGTTGTTGAAAGACTACGAGCTTGTCATTGATTATCACCCAGGAAAGGCTAACGTGGTTGCCGATGCTTTAAGTCGTAAATCACTGTTTACTTTGCGAGCGATGAACGTACATCTGTCCGTGTCATCCGATAATGTGTTAGTAACAGAATTAAAGGCTAAACCATTATTGATTCATCAAATTCGTGAAGCTCAGAAAGTCGATGAAGAATTGGTTATTAAACGAACTGAATGTGTCTCAAATGTTGAATCAGAGTTTCAAATCGACGACAATGATTGCCTGAGGTTCAGAAGTCGATTGTGTATTCCAAGAAAGTCAGAACTTATTTCAGTAATTTTGAGCGAGGCTCATAGTAGCCGAATGTCAGTTCACCCGAGGAGTACGAAAATGTACAATGATTTGAAACGTCAGTTTTGGTGGCCTAGTATGAAACGAGACATTTCTGATTTTGTTTTGAAGTGTTTGATATGTCAACAAGTGAAAGTAGAACACCAAGTGCCTTCGGGGTTACTTCAGCCAATCTTGATACCTGAATGGAAATGGGATCGAATTACGATGGATTTTGTATCTGGGTTGCCATTATCGCCAAGTAAGAAAGATGCGATTTGGGTCGTTGTTGATAGATTGACAAAGTCGGCTCATTTTATTCCTGTACGTACAGATTATTCACTGGACAAACTAGCTGAATTGTACATTTCTCAGATCGTAAGGTTACATGGGGTACCATTTCTATTGTGTCGGATAGAGATCCGAGATTCACATCACGATTTTGGAAGAAATTGCAAGAAGCTTTGGGTACCAAGTTGCATTTTAGCACTGCTTTTCATCCCCAGACTGATGGTCAATCCGAGCAGATAATTCTGATACTTGAGGATATGTTGAGATGTTGCATCCTTGAGTTTAGTGGTTCATGGGAACGATATTTACCTTTGGTTGAATTCACATACAACAATAGTTTTCAATCAAGGATTAAGATGCCACCTTACGAGGCTTTGTACGGTCGTAAATGCTGTACACCGTTGTTTTGGACTGAGCTTAGTGAAAGTAAAATTTTCGGGGTTGATTTGATTATAGATGCTGATCAGAAAGTAAAAGTAATTCGTGAAAGTTTGAAAGCAGCTTCAGATCGTCAAAAGTCATATGCTGATTTAAAACGAAGAGAGATTGAATATCAGGTTGGAGACAAAGTGTTTCTTAACGTTACACCTTGGAAAAAGGTGCTCAGATTTGGTCGTAAGGGCAAATTGAGTCCGAGGTTCATCGGTCCATATGAAATATCTGAACGAATTGGACCAGTCGCATACAGATTGATTTTTCCCCCTAAACTTGAAAAGATTCACAACGTTTTTCATGTCTCGATGCTTCGACATTATAGATCCGATCCCTCGCACATAATTAATCCATCAGAGGTTGAAATACAATCTGATTTGAGTTATAAAGAAGAACCAATTCGTATCCTAACTCGTGAGGTGAAAGGGTTGCAAAATAAAACGGTTCCGTTAGTAAAGGTGTTATGGCTCAAGCACGGGATTGAAGAAGCTACTTGGGAACCTGAGAACACTATGAAAGAACAATACCCAAATCTATTTACTGGTAAGATTTTCGGGGACGAAAATTTCTTAAGTGAGGGAGAATTGTGACAGCCCTAATTTGACCTTAGTCGAAAAGTGGTTTCAGGACCACAAAACCGAGTTGAAAAAAAATATTAACCGTTAAATTTTGTGCTTATTGTATGTAAAAAGGCATGTGTGAAAGTTTCATGCTTTAATTTTATCATTTGTATGTGAAATTTATTAAATAGGACTCATGTGAAATAAATGTGAAAGAGGATAGGTTAATTTCAAAGTGGTTTAATAATGCATGTTAGAAAAAGGATGGGTTTGCATGTCAAATATCCATTTTTGACAAGTAGTGGCCGACCATGATGAAGTGATATATAAAAATATGTATTAATTATTAGTTAATGGCTTTATATTTTATAATATAGATGAATAAAATGAAAATAATAATAGAAAGAATGCTTAAGAAAACAAAGTCTCAACTTTGTTCTCCTTGGCCGAACCAAAAGGGAGAAAAAGGGGAGCAAACATTCGGCCATTTGAAACCTAAGGAAGGTTAGTAAATCAAGTCAGATTTTTGAAATTTTAGTTTGTTTTGGGTTACTCATCATGCTACTTACTTAGCCCATGCCAAAACTTTGAATTTGGATGGTTGAATTGAACATTCGGTTATGGTAGATAAGGAAGGAATTTGATTTTTATCTTTAAGTTTTGATAAAGAAATTGTTGATGAAAGAAGTTGATCTTGTTAAAAACTATAATTTCTAATACTCATATGTGTAATAGCCGAACATAGACTTTGCTTAATGTCTTGAACAAATGCCGATTAGGTGTTTTGAAATGGATAAATTAGGTGCTTGATTTCCTAAAGGTTCAGCATGGTATATGATATTTTTGGTTAGTATGATTTTGAATAATTTGGGTAATGTTATGTATAAGTAAAATTATTAGGTACGGTTTTGGCGGTATATATGTACAATTGATCTACTTAGCTAATAATATCTAGGGTGATAAATGATAAAATTCTTAATGACTTGTGTGAAATGCATTCGGCCAAGGACTATATGTGCTTGCTAATTCGATTTAGGTGAAGAAAATATGACCGAGGGATGTGATTAGGTTGTGACTTATTATTGATCTTACTTTGGGGCCGTAAGGTTATTTTATAATGTGTCATAACATTTACTTAGTTGGTCGAGTTGATGAGAAAAGAATTTGGATATTTCTATATGATATATTAAGCATATCGTCCATTTGGTAAAGTTGACTAATGGTTCATGTACGAATGCTTGTTTAGCCATATGTTATGTTTGGTTTTGACGTAGTATTTAATATATATATGATCATGTTATTTAAGAAAATCGATAATGCAAGGTGATCATCTAGTAACATGTTCGGTTGTAATGAGTGGAGCATAGGCATGATGTTAAAATAATAGTGAATAAGGTTATTTGTACTTTAATTGTACAATACACATGTATTAAATTGAATTGCTCAATTGAAAAATAATTAAATAAATTATTTTCGAATTTAAGCTCAAGAGCTAAGGGGATCAAAATCAAATAAAGGAAAGGAGAAAGCAATCGAATAGCCTATCCGTAACTGTTCAAATATACTCGAGGTAAGTCTTTGAGTAATGGAACTTAGCTTATGATTTGATTAAACAATGTTATATATTTATATATACAGCATAATAAATAAATTGTGACTTAATGGTTTCTCTTGATTTACATATTGAAATAAATAGGTAGTGCATCGGCTTGTAGTCGAATGGTTATAGAAAATTCTGTAGAGTAGCGAAACGGAATCGTGTTATTTGTATGAGCTATTGAGCCGAAAATGGAATGATGGATAATCATGTTGTGTTTGTGATCTAATAATGTAAATGAATTGTTAATGATTTATAATATAAATATATTTTGTGCATGACAATTGAGGATTATATCCGGGTTAAGTCCCAAAGGCATTCGTGCTGGTTGTTATATCCGGGTTAAGTCCCAAAGGCATTTGTGCTGGTTGTTATATCCGGGCTGAATCCCGAAGGCAATTGGGTTGGAAATGTGCGATCTTGTCGTAATAATTTCTATTGATGTGCTTACAACCCTAAGATGATCAGGTATGCACTGTATATACATTTAAATTAAGTTAAGATTGACTATGAGCATGTAAGTGTATGGCTTGAAGTGTGAAGTAACATAAGTATGTGATTTTGTGTATTTGCATTTATTTAGCCTATCGAATTAGATGTATTCGGCCTAATTATGAGGTTAGTTGGGTAAAAAGAGATTATCTACATGATACGAATTCGTGTTTAAGGAAAAATTTAAGATGACATGTATGAACAATAGTGGTATATTTAATCATGACTACATTTAGTCAGAAAGATGATGAGCCTTATGAATGTTATGCTTTAGTTATAAATGATTCCATTACTTAAGACTTACTAAGCATCGAAATGCTTACTCTTTTTGCCTTAATTCCCTATTTTATAGATTTTGTTCGTGAGCTATCGGACTCGGGAGATCCAAAGTCGAAGTCGTCCACACTATCTAAACCTTTCGATACTCTTGTAAATGAACCTTGATAATGGCATGTATAGGATTGACTTTTGATGTTAATTACGTATCTTTTTGGCAATGTATATATATATAGCCATGCGAAAATGGCTTGTTAAGTTATTATATGCGCTCCACATAATTAATGTGTATGTGTGGATGATAATCGATTAATGTTTTAAACATTTTGATGTGAATTAAACTTAGGAATGAATTAATGTACTATTTAAATTGAGAAGATTGCTTTGCCTATTGTATAAACGCAATTTGAATTCAAAGGTATGCTATCGGAAATTACCTGAATATTGTCAAATGAATTTTCGTGCTTGTTTGGTAATATTCCTTATCCCTCCGGCGACGGATACGGGTTAGGGGTGTTACAGTACTCGACCACTCTTAATGCATGCAAAATTATAAATTTGGTTTGACAAAGTATGAAGTCTTATGCATGTGTAAGTAGAGATGAAATGATCATGATAATATCTTGTTTATGTATGTTTAAGTGCTTAATTATGCCCTGCTAAGTGCCATTGAAGTCTTGTTTGTGTATGAACAATTAAGGATGGTAATTGGCTTGGAAAATAGCCTCAATAATTGTCCACACGAGTAAACACATGGGCATGTGTCCAGGCCGTGTGTGACACATGGTCTGCCCCATGGGTGTGTGGTCCGGCCATGTGTCCCCTGCTCCCTAATTAATACAAAACATAATGTCTAGTAGTAAACACAAGGGCAGAGGAATGGCTGTGTTAGGGCCACGACCACAGGACATGGGTGTATGCCCAGGCCGTGTGAAGTCTGCACCTGATTTTGGAATTTAATTCGCTACACGGTCTAAGGACACAGGCATGTGCCTTGGCCATGTAACCACATTTTCTGCATGACGTCATAAATAGAGAGTTACACGGGCTGAGGACGCCGGCATGTTCCAAGCCACAGAGGCATGTGTGACCACACGGCCTGCCCACACGGACGTGTGACCCTCCAAAATGAGAAAATTTTCTAAGTGTGGTAAAAGTTCTAAAAGTTTTCGGTTTAGTACCGAACCACCCTCAATGTATGTTTTGGGCCTCGTGGGCCCATATAAGGGATGATATGCATGTGAATGAAAAGTTCTAAATTTGGGTGGAAGTTCATGTCTCGATTTTGTAAGACTATCTGAGTTTATGTCCGGTAACACCTCGTACCCTATTCTGACGTCGAATACGAGTAAGGGGTGTTACAACTGTGCTCTCCCTAACTACATACCATTACGAAAGTAACTACTCAGTGCTCGTCCAATGACCTTGTCATAAGTATGTTACTCTCAGAGGATAACCTTGATAACTTTAAGATAATATCTATCCTCCCAAAATGATTCTATTATATCTCATGGTAACCATTACATATTCCTTCATGGAAAGTCAATCATTATCAAACAGTGATCAAATCATCCATCACAAAGAAGGACAACCTATTGCCATGTTTCCTTTTCATCAACCATGTAATCCTAATGAGAGGATATCATTTACCCATGTTTTGGGCTATGAATTTCACATTTTTGAATGATGCTACATACTGTAGAAGTCATACATCCAACGCACCAGCTTCCAGTTCCTTATTTATTTGAACTTATACTTTTACTTAGATCAAAATGTACGAGTCACGCATATATAATTCGTCATCCAGTCAGGATTTAGGTATGCCACACTATGTACGTCACAAGTGAATAAATCCGTAAATGAATTTAGAATCTATTCTACTTTGGTCCTGTCATATGTACTGTCAGTCCAGTTAGTCACATTTATGTCTCTATCTTCTAGGAGTCATCCACTTCGATGCCCAAGACAAAACATCTCCCTAATTGGACTTGATAGATGAGATATTAGTCTTTCAATCAGTTTGCTCATTTTCGATTAGACTAAGGACATGTTTAGGTTCATCTACTAATATAAGATATTTTTTGTATTATGATCCGACTACGTAATATCGCTTAGTATTAGTTCAACATCAGACAACAAGTAAGCAACATTTGCTTCCATTTTTATTTGAGTGAAAAAACCATATGAATACATTATACAAAGTATTAATGTAATTTATGAATAATTTTATTAACCAATCTGTTCAAAAAATTACAAGTGTACTTAGACAAAAATAATACACTTATTGAATCTCACATTATTAGCATGAAATCCCTACACATTCAACTTCATATATGAATCAAAATATCAAAACAACACAATATACCCTATATATATACATCAAACATATATCATCTTTAAGACACCAAATCCAACATCTAAGTTTGTGAGTAACTTGCTATACCGACATAACTCAACCTATTAGGTACATGCCAAGTTAAAAACATAACAAAAAAATGAACAAACATTTTTTTTGTCTGGGATCGTTGATTGAATGCTGAAGTCGATGTTCAAGATCTTGAATTGAACCTAACCTATGCATGGAAAACAAACTATATGCTGAGAAAAATGCTAAGTGGTAAATCTATGATTCCTAAAAATTTAAACAAATATAAACTAATGCATACATTTAGTTTAACTTAATCTTAAAACTAATTCAAACACAATTTCATGAAACTGAATTTTCTAATTCCATATAGCATGTTTATCTTCATGTTAGTTCCCTAATTCACTAAGCATACATACTAGCTTGCCTTATAACATTCATTAATAAACATTACATTTCATCCTCATTATCACTTACAAGTGTTTATACTCATTCATTCAATGTAAACAACAATTAAAATCATATATTCCATTTCATTTTAGCATTTCAATAATTTTTCGATCAAATTGTCTCTTTCATAACTATTCCGCCCCTATAGCTTATTTTCACTTCTTTCGCATGCTATTACATATCACAATTCAATGTCATTTCATTTCTTGTATCATTCAGCCAATTCAAGTATTTATAACCCTATTAACCAAATATGGACTTAGAACGAATACGTGGATTCGTCACCTTAGATTGCTCAACAATGATGATGCTATACAAGTAGGTACTACCACCTCAGATTGTCCAACAATGATGGTTTTTTTCTCAATTTGATAAAACCGTCACCCAGGATTGCCTGATAATGATGACTCAAAGTATAAAAACTACCAACTTAGATTGCTCGAAAATGATGGCTATAACTAACATTTTGACTCGGTCTGAACAACTAATAGGGTATTCAATTTCCATTTCATTAGATCGATAGATTTAGCATTAGGTGTAGACCCCCAAAGAGTAAAACTTACTAGTGAAGTGTGAACTTATGGGGCCTCTGATAAACGGACCTAGTCCTTAGTGAGAAGAAGAAGGGAGCCTTGCCACCTCCAAGGTATACCTTTTCAATGCATATCTCCCTTAACACTCGAGTGTAGGGTGTGCCATTTCCTACAAAACCATTACCAATTCTGGTGCTGGCCTCTTTTTTTCGATATTGCAGGTTTATCTGCTTCCCTTAGCTCTTTTTGAAACCCACCGCATAAGGATATAGAGGCCCTTATAGAGAGTGCATAAGAGGTTGTGGCGGCTATA
Organism: Gossypium hirsutum; assembly: GCF_007990345.1. Lineage (NCBI taxonomy): Eukaryota > Viridiplantae > Streptophyta > Magnoliopsida > Malvales > Malvaceae > Gossypium > Gossypium hirsutum. The sequence goes on from NC_053429.1 coordinate 43,734,981, forward strand.
ACACCCTTAACCCGTATCAGTCGCCAGAATAGGGTTACAGAACATTACCATCAAACTATAACATAAAAACATACATTTCCAAACATTGATATAATTATAGCGTAATCAAATCATATACATGCATTTTGTCCCTTAATCGAGCCCTCGAGGCCTTAGAAATACTTTAGAAATGAATCAAGATTAAATTGGAAACATTTGAAACATTGAGGAAAAAGTTAGAAATTTTAAACTATAGGGGTCACAAAGCCTTGTGGCCAGCCCGTGTGACTCACATGGTTGAGACAAATGCCCGTGTCTTAAGCCATGTAACAATCAAAATAGGGACACACATATGTATCCCAACTCGTGTTCGTGCTCGTGTAACTCTCTGACATGGGTCATACAGCCAAGCCACACGCCCGTGTGCCAGGCTATGTAACACTTGAAATGGCCTCACACACCCGTGTGCAAGGCCATGTGGACAAGATATTGGGAAAAATCAAGGCATTTCTTTCACCCAATTCAAACATGTACATAGAGGCAATTTGCATTTATGACCAAAGAATTAAAACATGCATCAAATGACCAATTCACTAAATCATTAATCCATACAACCAATATGTCAATAAGGCACCTCAATCACAAACCATTAACCACATCTGAACTTATGCATATTTGGCGATACATCAACCATACAGAACTAACTTATTTCCATCTCCAAACATGTCATTCTTGACCTATACCATGTCAACATAAATTTACCATTTGGACCATTACACATATGCATCAAAATACTATACGTGACACAAATCAACCATTCCAAAATGGTACCAAGCAACCAACAAATATATACATGCCAAAATCATAACTTAGCATTCAACCCAAACTTTAAACATAAGTCCACCTATACATGCCATTATAAATGTAATAGCTCGATTTAGACCCTATTCGGAACGGTGGTTTTGGGACCACGAATCCAAGCCAGAAATTTTTTTTAAATTTTTTCTGTGTTTATTCTGTGTGAATTTATATCTATGAAATTTTCGTGTTTTAATTTTGTAGTTTGAGTGCCAATTTAATAAAAATGGCTTAATCACGTAAAATAAAAATTTGATGGTTAAATGTGAAAGGGCCGAATTGTTGTTGTCTTTTTAAATTGAGGTATTTATAATGCAATATTACCATGATAGCATAAGATGGACTGTAATAACCATGAATTATAATGGTTTAAAATTTTAATATAAAGGTTATATATGTAAAATGGTTTTTAAGTTATAAAAATATAAAACATAAAATCAAAACCCATGTGTTCATTTTTTTTGGTGTGACCGAATAACAAAAAGAAAGAAAGAAAAATAAAGATTTAAGGTTTGGCCATTGTTGAAGCTTGATTAAGGTATGTAACTAGCTCGATTTTTGATAATTTTTACGTTTTTTGAGATTGTTGCAGTGTAATTTACAAAACCCATGCTTGAATTTCTGATTTTGATGAATATTTTGAGTTATTCCATTGATGAATAATTGAGATTTGTGATGTTAGATGACGAATTATGAAAGATATGTTTTGGATTAATATGTTTTGTATTGGAGTTTTTGATGAATTTGAGTAATTAGGGCTAAATTGCAAAAATAATAAATTGAGGGACAAAAATATGAAATAAATGAAATGTATGGACTTGTATGAGCATGGGTAACATTCATCCTAAGCATGGTGTGTGCAAATTTTGCATGTTTTGTGTTTTGTGCAATTTGGACTAAATTGTAAAAAGTGTAAAATGTTAGGGGCAAAATGGTAATTTGGCCATTTATCTATTTTGGGACTAAATTGAATGAAATTATGTTTGAGTGAGTTTAATTTGATATGTTTAGATCAAGAACCAAAGAAATCAGATTTGGATCGGGGGAAAACCAAAGTTGTTGAATAATCGTCCCGTTCCGATTATCGTTGTCCGAGGTAAGTTTAGAGGCAAATAGATGTTGTAAATTTCAATATATGTATATTATAAATGCTGAATTGAATTGTTATAATTGTTTGAGAATGTTCCGAAATGATATATGTTTGAAAGTAATGGTTACGAGTTCGATTCGACTGAGTTACGATGTCCAGAAGCCCCGTATGAACCTTAGGAATAGCAAGGATATATATGTCATGACATAGGATTTCTAATATGTGTTCTCGTGTAAGACCACGTCTGGGATGTTGGCCTCGATATGTGTTCTCGTGTAAGACTCTGTCGGGGACAGTGGCATCAATAAGTGATTACATGTAAGACCACGTCTAGGACATTGGTATTGTACGATATGTGTGATTATCCGATTATCCTATTCAATTCCGAATGGTTTAATGGGCAATGATAAGTTGTGATCGAATGTGTAATCGAGCTAAAGTGATTAGGTATGTGATAGATAAATGTTTATTTGAAAATAAGGCAAGTTGGCTATTTGGTATGTATACAAATTATATATTTGTATTAAAGGTTAGTTGTGTATTCGGCTATGTGATAATTAATGCTAATGAATTTATAATGAAATACGAAATCATGTATAAGATATATGCATTTTAGTAATTTATTTGGTTATGACTTACTAAGCTATGATTGCTTATTTTGTGTGTATGTTTTCCTCTGTTTTATAGATTTTGCAGACTAGTTACGGGCTCGGTGATCGTCAGTGAAGTCTATCACATTATTGTCTGTTTATCGATATTTTTAAAAGCTAAATTTTGAACATTTGGCATGTATAGGCTATACTACTTTTCGAATATATTTGAAGTTGTGTATATAATATGCCATGCGAAAATGGCTTATTATTTTGTTTGTTGGATTTTACGTCTTGATCAAATTATGAATATGTTTGGTTTAGATGTTTAGGTTATGCTTTGTTATGTGATTTATTATCAAGGTAAATTCGGTTGTGATATATAGATTAAGTGAAGTTGCTAATAATATATATATGTGATTGATCAATAAATTCGGCTATGATATTAAATATAGGTAAAAGATGTAAGTTGATTGAAATTTGGCATTTGAGTTTAAATCCAATGGTGGTTATGCTTGGTTTTGGTTTTGGGTGATTTGGCTATGACTTGTATATATGTGAAATTGGTTTGATAAGCTTGTTAAAGTGCGGATCTATGATTTGGTATTTTAGTGAATTCAGTATTGGTATATAGAAGAAATTGATATGAATCATATTAGTAATTCAAACATGATTCGACACTTATATATATATAGGTATTTGATGTATTGGTTTAATAATTATACATTAGTTGAGACATATTTGTAATATATTTGATATGACATAAATTTTGATTATATGTATAGTTATGTACTTAGCCGAATATGTGATAATTGATTTAGTCTTGAATATGACATTTGTTACATTGCATGATAAGTAATATAAGCATGTTTAGATTTGGTTTTGGTATCTTAAAGTGTTAGACAAATAGTTGTTATATATTATGCATATATATATTTATGATGCATTGATGTGAAAGGCATATTATGTTTGATATATTGGTTTTGTTCTTTGAAATGTTTAGGCGTGTAAATTGATTGAATAAAGTTAAAGTGGACAACTGTTAAAGCATAAGTATTAAGCATATTAGCATTCGGCTAAAGCTTTAGAAATTGACCATATAAATAGTAACTTATGCTTTTATTAAACAAGATGGTTTGTTGCAAGTTTAGTAAGTGGCTTCGTTAATTGTGCTTTAATTATTAAGTATACATTATATGACGTTTGTGTGTGTATTAATGGAATATGAAATAAGTAAGCTTGGTTTAGTCAAAATTTATAATAAGGTTGCATGTATATTTGGTCTTGAATAATAATGAGTTGTTTAATTCCTATGCTTATATTCAGCCATTTGATAATGATTTATGGTTGTATGTTTGTTGATTTATGTGTAACCTGTAATGTTTTGGTTTGGTTTAGTATACGTTTATATGTGGTGAATAAAATGATTAATTCCTATATGTATCCATGAATGTCTGGAAGTTGTATCTCATTCGGTATTACTTCGTAACCCATTCCAAAGACAGACACAAGTTAGGGGTGTTACTTTTGATTGGTATCAGAGCTATAGTTTAGTTGATTCTAAACTAACGTAGTGCGTGTGAGTCTAGCTATAGATTCCATATTTTATACTGTAATAGTGTGATGATTCCTTACATTTGAAAATGTGCTTTCGTATAGTAAATGGATCCCGATCGAGCCATAATTGATGATGTCGAGAGTATAACGCCTACTCCCGTGCAAAGGACAGCACCGGTGGATTCTCGACCGACTTCGAGTAACCAAGAGGGAGAGGCTAAACAAGCCTTTTACCAAATGATGAATGATTGGTTTACTTAGTATATCCGGACAAATCCAGCTGCACAACAACCTCCACCCCTAACTAATCCTCCTCCAATACCTGTTGTACCTCAAGTGATTGATCTATTGAGATTACATAAGCCCCTTTTGATAAAATCAGAAAACACGAGGCTAAAGAATTCAGAGCTAATAATGATGATGATTCTAAGCGAGCTGAATTCTGGCTTGATAATACTATCCACGTGTTTGATGAATTATCCTGTAACCCTGATGATTGTTTAAAATGTGCCATATCCTTGCAACTAGACACCGCATATCACTGATGGAATACACTAGTATCAGTGGTTCCGAAAGAATGGTGACCTAGGACTTCCTCCAGACTGAATTCCATAAGAAATACATCAGTCAAAGATTCATCGATCAAAAATGCAAAGAATTTCTTGAGTTAAAATAGAGTCACATGACTGTGACAGAATATGAACAAAAATTTGTGAGACTTAGTAGATATGCCCAGAAATGTGTATCGACTGAAGCTATAATGTGAAAAAGATTCGAAGATGGGTTGAATGAAGACATTAAACTGCTAGTTGGCATTCTTGAAATAAAAGAGTTCGTAGTACTTGTTGAGTGAGCATGCAAAGCCAAAGAGCTCAGGAAAGAGAAAAGAAAAGCTGACTTTGAAACTAGAGATTCACATAACAAATCATCGAGTAAGGCATTTCAGTTGGCGTCAAAGATATTCCAGGATGATTCTAGCCATTCAAAGGCTACTATGGGTTATTCTAGTCGTGATTGGGATAGACCACTGTGAGTTCAAAAGCTACCTCAGTAGCTAGTGTTGGTAACGTTACATCAAATCAACCAGAGTGCAAACATTGTGGTAAATGACATCCTGACAGTTGTAGATTGCTTGATTGAGCCTGTTTTAAATGTGGATCGATGGAACATTTCATTCGTGAATGCCTTGAGTTAGCTGAATAAAACACAGTACATAATGCGAGACCGAGTAACATGTCAGCTCGAGGTAGACCACACAAAAATTTAGGTATTCTGAGTAACAATCAGAGAGGAAATAAAGGCACAACAGTTTGATTTGAGGCTCGTGCACCTGCCAGGGCTTATGCTATACACGCACGTGAGGAGGCTTCATCCCCAGATGTTATCACTTGTACATTCACTTTCTATGATACTAGTGTAATTGCATTGATTGGTCCTGGTTCGACTCATTCTTATATGTGTGGGACCTTAGTATTCAGTAAGACTTTGCTTGTTGAGTCTACTAAGTTTGTGATTAGAGTATCGAAACCCTTGGGCCGATGTGTTCTGGTTGACAACGTGTGTAAGAATTGTCCTTTGATGATTTGAGATTCGTGTTTTACGACTGATTTGATGTTGTTACCATTCGATGACTTCGGTATAATTCTGGGTATGGACTGGTTGACATTGCACGATGCTGTCATAAACTGTAAAAGAAAGACTATTGATTTACGGTGCCAGAATGATGTAATTATTTGAATTGAATCTAATGATCTGAATGGTTTACCGGCAGTGATATCTTCGATGTTAGCTCAGAAGCATGTGAGAAAGGGTTGTGAAGCTTACTTTGCGTATGTTCTTGATAGTAAATTGATTGAAAAGAAGTTTGAATTAGTACCAGTTGTGTACGAGTATCCGAATGTATTTCCTGAAGAATTAACGGGTTTGCCACCTATCCGAGAAGTAGAGTTTGGTATTGATTTAGTGCCGGGGATGACTCCGATATTGATAACTCCGTACAGAACGACACCTACTGAATTAAAAGAATTGAAAACTTAGTTGCAAGAGTTGACAGATAAAGGTTTTGTGCGACCAAGTTTCTCTCCCTAGGGTGCACCAGTTTTATTTATGAAAAAGAAAGACGGAATTATGAGAATGTGTATCGACTATACACAGCTCAATAAGGTGACTATAAAGAATAAATATCCATTGCCACGAATTGATGACCTATTCGATCAGCTGAAAGGGGCTACAGTGTTTTCAAAGATAGATCAGGTTACTATCAGTTATGAGTTAAAGACTCCGATATGCTGAAAACTGCTTTCTGAACAAGGTACGGACACTATGAGTTTCTGGTTATGCCTTTCGGACATACTATTGCACCTACTCTTTTCATGGATTTGATGAATTGGATCTTTAGATAGTATTTAGATCGGTTTGTGGTTATGTTTATAGATGACATTTTGAACTATTCCTATGATGAAACCAAGCATGTCGAACATCTGAGACTTGTGTTACAGACTTTGTGAGATAAATAGTTGTATGTGAATTTCAGTAAATACGAGTTCTGGCTACGCGAAGTCAGTTTTCTGGGACATGTATCAGCATCGAATATTCAGGTTGATCCGAGTAAAATTTTGGCTATACTTGATTGAAAACCTTCGAGAAATGTTTCTGAAGTCTGAAGTTTTCTAGGACTTGCTGGTTACTATAGACAATTTGTGAAAGGTTTCTCTATGATTGCAACCCCGATGACGAAGCTACTACAGAAAGATATTAAGTTTGAGTGGTCAAAAAAGTGCCAGAAAAGTTTTGATCAGTTGAAAGCCCTTTTGACTGAAGCTTCAGTGTTAGTTCAGCCAGAATCGGGTAAAGAATTTATTATCTATAGTGATGCATCTTTAAATGGTTTGGGTTGTGTGTTAATGCAGGAAAGAAAAGTCATAGATTATGCTCGAGACAGTTAAAACTGCATGAGAAGAACTATCCGACACACGACCTAGAATTGGCAGCTATTGTGTTTGCATTGAAACTATGGTGTCACTATCTGTTCGGTGAAAAATGTCATGTTTATTCTGATCACAAAAGCCTAAAATATTTGATGACTCAGAAAGATCTGAATTTGAGACAACATCGATGGTTAGAGCTGTTAAAAGACTAAGAGCTTGTGATTGATTACCATCCGGGAAGGGCTAATGTTGTTGCTGATGCTCTAAGCCAAAAATCACTATTTACTTTGTGTGCAATGGATGCACATATGGCCATGTCTGATGATGGTTCGATTATGCTGAGTTAAAAGCAAGACCGTTATATATTCAACTGATTTGTGATGCTCAGAAAGTTGATAATGATTTTTTAGCAAAGCGGGGTTGTGATTCGAATGTTGATTCAGAGTTTCGAGTTGATGTTGAGGGTTGGCTAAGATTCAGAAACCGAATATGTGTTCCAATAAATCCAAAGTTGATTCAGTTGATTTTGAATGAAGCTCATAATAGTCGATTATCTGTTCACCCGGGTAGAACGAAAATGTATAATGATCTAAAATAGCTTTACTGGTGGCATGGTATGGAACGAGACATTTCTAACGTTGTTTCAAAGTGTTTAATCTGTCAGCAAGTTAAAGTCGAGCACCAGGTATAGTCTGGGTTACTTCAGCCGATAATGATACCAGAGTGGAAATGGGATAGAGTGTAACAGCCCAATTTAGACCCTAATCGGAATGGTGGTTTCGAGACCACAAATCTGGGTCAGAAAAATATTTTTAAATTATTTTCTGTGTTTTTTTGTGTGAATTTATATCTGTGAAATTTTCTCGATTTAATTTTGTCATTTAGGTGTCCGATTAAATAAAAGGACTTAATCGAGTAAAATGAAAATTTGGTGGTTAATTCAAAAAGGGCTGAATTGTACTTGGCTTTTTAAGTGGAAGCCTTTAAGTTGCAAATTTCCCATTACTAAGTGAAGTGGACGGTAGTGGCCATGGCATAATGGTTTTATAATAAGATGAATAAGGTTAAAAATGTAAAACATGTAATAATAATAAGTTAGTATATATGTTATATTATATGATAACTTAAATAATCTTTTATTTCTTCATCACTTAGCCAAATATAAACAAAAGAAAAATAAAGAATGAGAGTGAGGGTTCGGCCAATCTTAAAGCTTAATCAAGATCAAGAAACAAAGAAATTAGATTTGGATCAAGGGAAAATGAAAGTTGCCGACTAGTCGATTCATACTAGTTTTTCATTGTTCGAGTAAGTTTATAAGCAAATAGATGTAGTTAATTCTAATTAAATGTAATATATATATGCTGAAATGAATTGTATGATTTATTATATGTTAAAACTAAATGTGAATAAGCTTGGTTACCATGTTTCCAAATTCGTTTCGATCGAGTTACGATGGCCGAAAGCCCGGTATGAACCTAAGGAATATTTAGGATACATATGTCATGACATAGGATTCTGATATATGTGTGTGAGTAAGACCTTGGCATCAATATGTGATTCTGATATGTGCTTACGAGTAAGACCCTGTCTGGGACAGTGGCATCGATAAGAGATTACATGTAAGACCAAGTCTGGGACGTTGGCATTGTACGATATATTTGTGATTATCCGAGTGTCCTACCTAATTCTAAATGGTTCATCGGGCATGGATAAATTGTGAATAAATACGAAAAATGAGTTGAAAAATCAAGCATGTAATAATCTGTTATCTATGGAAACAAGGTAAGTAAGCTAATTTATGTATGTTACAAGTGGTGTATGAATTTAATAAGGAATATGTACGGATATGATATGTGATCTTGGCTTGGAAGGTGAGTAACTTAAGTTTTATTAAAGATATTTTTAACTATGTGTACATACATATGTGTTATTGCTAATAATCGGCTACATAGGAAATATATGTGTAAAATGTTATATTATGGTTCTTGAGTTGATTCGAATGTATAAATATATGCTGGAATGTGTATTGACATTAAGGCTTGAAAGTTGAATAACTTTTGTTAAATAGTTTAGGTGAACATTCGGTCTAGGTAATTATGGTGCATAGAATGTATTATTTTATCTCATTTGTAGATTTAGAATTAAGTATTGATAATGATATTATAATTCAGCAAGCTTAATCAATTTGAAAATGTTATCAAGATGTTTATTTGCTTATGACTTACTAAGCTATGGTAGCTTACTGTGTATTATGTTACTCTGTTTTATAGATTTTGAAGTCAAGCTACAAGCTATGGGACTATCAGCCAAGCTCATCACACTATCTACTATTTTGGTACCTTATTAGCTAAACTTAAATTATGGCATGTATAGGCTGGAATTTACCTTTGAAATGTTGAATGTTGGTTATGTATATAAGCCATGCGAAAATGGCTAAACTTTTATTTTTGAATTCGGTCATGGTGAGTATGAGTTATGTTTATTTTAGTTTTATAGTTATGTGCTGCGAAGGTATAATATTCGTGACAGGTACTAAATGCTTTGAAAATGATTTGCTTAAAATGATTAAGTTTGGGCTTATGTGTTCTTGGCTAGATTGTTAAATGAGATTGATTGTTGGTAAACTACTAATGGAAGCTTAGATGTGCATGTGGTGTTAGGTAGTAAATTCGGCTATAAAAGAATAAAAGCATTATATGTATTTATTGAAATTGATAATTGGTATTAGAGATATGAAATGCGAAATAGTTAACTATGATGGATAAAGGTTTATTATTTTGATTGATTCGGTTGTAAACTGATATATGTTGCATGTGTTTCATGAATATTTGGTCGATTGTTTAATATGCATTCAATGCTAAGTGTGATCCTTGTTTTAGGATAAGTTAAGTATTATGTACATATGCACTATTAACATGTTCGGCCATGATATAATGTACTAAATATACATATGTGATTATATATTAATTTATGTAATAGGATTGTACATTTAAATGTGTTTACCAAGAGTTTACTTTTAAAGCAAGGTCATGTGTGACATTATGGGAACAATAATTTGAGATGTCCGAATGATGTCTTTTACTTAGTTATTTAATATGAAATTTTAAGTAGACTAATTTGCATATATGATAAGTGTACTTCTTGTTGGTATGTGCATGAAATGGTTAAAATTTACTAAGGCCAACTGCGTGTAATTTACTGACTGAAGTAGTTATGTACAGACTTTAATAACTAATGTTTTAAATGATTTATATGGGAATTTATGAACAGTATATATCGTTTGGTTGTATCAGTTTGTAGTAAGGTGTAAAACATGCAATTTCAAATTAATTATTACTTAAGCCGTATATGTGGTAATTAAGATGTGCATTATGATTCATTAAATTGTAAGAATGTGTGTATGATTTTGGTGGCTGTGTGTACAATAACATGAGTGGGGATGGAAGCATGATAAACCATGTTTGTAATAGATATTACTGTATAATTAAATGCATTATGTACTGTTAATAACAAGTTGAGATTTGTTTTGACCAGTATGTGCAAAGTGTAATTTGTTGTATGTTTTGGAATGTGAATTGATTATTTTTTATTTTTAAATAAGTCAGACTTGATTAGTTATTTATATAGATGAATGTTTTAAAATTTTTTTTATCGGTAATGCCTCGTATCCCTAATCTGGCGATGGATATGGGTTTGGGGTGTTTTATTTTATTGGTATCAGAGCTAGGGTTTAATCAGTTCTAGGCCTAACTTATCATGTGTGAGTCTAGCTATACACGCCATAATTGTATACTACGATAGTGTGATGACTTCTGACATTTGAAAATGTGTTTTCCTATAGTAAATGGATCCCGACAGAGCAGTAGCTGATGATGTCTAGAGTGTAGTGCCTGCTCCCGCGCAAGGGACAACGCTGGTTGATTCTCGACCGATTCCGAGTAATCAAGAAAGTGAGGCTAAACAAGCCTTCTATCAAATGATGAATGACTGGTTTACTCAATATATTGGGACTAACCCAGCTGCACAACAACCTCCACCCCCGATTGATCCATCTTCGATGCCTGTGGTACCACAAGTAAGTGATCCGTTGAGATTGTATAAGCCACCTATTGATAAAACCAGAAAACATAGGGCTGAAGAGTTTAAAGCTATAGATGATGATGATGCTAAGCGGGCTAAGTTTTGGCTTGATAGTACAATCCGTGTGTTTGATGATCTGTCCTGTACCCCAGATGAATGTTTGAAGTGTACCATATCTTTGCTTCGAGACACAGCATATCACTGGTGGAATACCCTAGTATCAGTGGTTCCGAGAGAGCTAGTGACCTGGGAATTCTTTTAGACTGAGTTCCGTAAGGAATATATTAGCCAGAGACTTATTGATCAGAAGCGTAATGAATTTCTGGAGCTGAGACAGGGTCGGATGACCATGACAGAGTATGAGCAGAAATTCATGAGACTCAGTCGGTATGCCCAAAAGTGTGTTTCTACCGAAGCCATAATGTGTAAAAGATTTGAAGATGGACTGAACGAAGACATTAAATTATTAGTTGGCATACTTTAGATAAAAGAGTTTGTAGTACTTGTTGAGAGAGCCTGCAAAGCTGAAGAGCTCAGAAAAGAGAAAAAGAAAGTTGATTTTGAAGCTAGAGACTCACGTAAGAGATCATTCAGTAGGTCAGTCTAGTCGGGAACAAAGAAGTTCTGAGATGATTTCAATCGTTCAAAAGCAACTTCGGGTTATTCTCGACGAGGCCAGAATAGACCACCAGTGAGTTTGAGAGCTACCTCAGTAGTGTAGCCAGTATGGGTAATGTCAGATCAAATCGACCCGAGTGTAAACATTGTGGTAAACGACATCCTGACAGTTGCAGATTGCATGATCGAGCCTGTTTTAAGTGTGGATCAACAGACCATTATATTCGAGATTACCTAGGGTTAGCTGAAGAAAATCCAGCACAGAACACGAGATCGGGTAATACTGCAGCGCGGGGTAGACCACCGAGAAATGCGGGTAATGCGAGTGGCAATCAGAGAGGAAATAAAGATACAACAGTCAAATCTGAGGCTCGTGCACCTGCTAGAACCTATTCCATGTAATTGGAAGAGAAGGCTTCATCCCCAGATGTTATTACTGGTACATTAACTCTTTATGATGCTAATGTAATTGCATTGATTGATCCTGGTTCTACTCATTCTTATGTGTGTGAGGCTTTAGTATTCAGCAAGGCTCTACCGGTTGAGTCTATTGAGTTTGTGATTAAAGTGTCAAACTCCTTAGGTCGGTGTATTATGGTTGATAAAGTATGTAAGAGTTGTCCCTTGATGGTTCGAGATTTTTGCTTTTCGGCTGATTTGATGTTGCTGCTGTTTGATGAGTTCGACATAATTCTGGGTATGGATTGGTTGACATTACATGATTCTATTGTGAACTGTAAGAGAAAGACCATTAATCTACAGAGTCAGAATGATGAGAATGTTCGATTGAATTTAGTGATTTGAAGGGGTTACTAGAAGTGATTTCGTAGATGTTAGCTCAGAAATATGTGAGAAAAGGTTGCAAGGCTTACTTTGCATATGTGCTTGAAAGTAAAGTGGCCAAAAGGAACATTGAATCAGCACCTGTTGTATGTGAGTATCCAGATGTGCTTCCTGAAGAATTACCAGGTTTGCCACCTATTCGGGAGGTAGAGTTTGGTATTGAGTTAATGCCTGGGACGACTCCGATATCCATAGCTCCTTACAGAATGGCACCTACAGAATTAAAAGAACTGAAAGCTCAGTTGCAAGAATTAACAGATAGAGGTTTTGCGTGACCAAGTTTTTCTCTGTGCGGTGCACCTATGCTATTTGTGAAAAAGAAAGATGGAACTATGAAAATGTACATCGATTATAGGCAACTTAATAAGGTGACTATAAATAATAAATATCCGTTCCCATGGATTGATGATTTGTTTGATCAATTGAAAGGGGCTATAGTATTTTCGAAGATAAATTTGAGGTCAGGCTACTATCAGTTGCGAGTTAAAGACTCTGATGTGCCAAAGACTGCTTTTCGAACGAGATATCGACACTATGAGTTTTTGGTTATGCCTTTCGGACTCACTAATGCACATGTTGTTTTCATGGATTAGAAGAATCGGATCTTTAGACTGTATTTGGACCGATTTGTGGTTGTGTTTATAGATGACATTTTAATCTATTCTCGTGATAAAATTGAACATGCTGAACATTTGAGACTTGTGTTATAGGCTTTATGAGATAAGCAATTGTATGCAAAATTCAGTAAATGTGAGTTCTGGTTAAGTGAAGTCAAATTTCTGGGTCATGTAGTATCAACATTGGGTATTTAGGTTGATCCGAGCAAAATTTCAGCTATACTTGATTGGAAACCTCCGAAGAATGTTTCTGAAGTCCGTAGCTTTCTGAGACTTGATGGTTATTATAGACGGTTCGTGAAAGGCTTCTCTATGATTGTAGCTCCAATGACGAAACTATTGCAGAAGGATGTCAAATTCGAGTGGTCAGAAAAGTGCCAGAAAAACATTGATCAGTTGAAAGCCCTTTGACTGAAGCTCTAGTGCTAGTTCAGCCAGAATCGGGTAAAGAATTTGTTATTTATAGTGATGCATCTTTGAATGGTTTGGGCTCTGTGTTGATGCAGGAAGGCAAAGTTATAGCTTATGCCTCGAGACAGTTGAAGCCACATGAAAGGAACTATCTGACACACGACCTAGAATTGGTGGCTATTGTGTTTGCATTGAAAATATGGAGCCACTACCTGTTCGGTGAGAAATGTCATGTATATTCTGATCACAAAAGTCTGAAATACTTGATGACTCAGAAAGATCTGAATTTGAGGCAACGCCGATGGTTAGAATTGCGAAAAGACTATGAGCTTGTAATTGATTATCACCCGGGAAAGGGTAATATTGTTGCTGATTCTTTAAGTAGAAAATCACTATTTACTTTGCATGCAATGAATGTGCATATGGCCATATTTGATGATGGTTCGATAATAATTAAATTGAAAGCAAGACTGTTATTTATTCAACAAATTTGTGATTCCTAGAAGATTGATAAGGAGTTGATCGCAAAATGAGCTTAGTGTGAGACAGATACTGATTCAGAATTCAGAGTTAATGCTGATGATTGTTTGAGATTCAGAGACCGAATATGCGTTTCGAGGAATTCAGAGTTGATTCAGATGATTTTGAATGAACCTCATAGTAGTCGGTTATCTGTTCATATAGGTAGTATAAAAATGTATAATGATCTGAAACAACTTTATTGGTGGCATGGCATGAAAAGAGACATTTCAGATTTTGTTGCAAAATGTTTAGTCTGTCAGCAAGTAAAAGCTGAGCATCAGGTACCTTCTGGATTGCTTCAGCCGATTATGATACCATAGTGGAAATGAGACAGAGTCACGATGGATTTTGTATCTGGTTTACTGTTGTCACCGAGCAAGAAAGATGCAATCTGGGTTGTTGTGGATAGATTGACCAAATCGGCTCATTTTGTTCTGATACATACAAACAAATCACTAGATAAGCTAGCTGAATTGTATGTTTCTCGGATTGAGAGATTACATAGTGTGCCTATATTTATTGGTTCGGATAGAGATCCGAGGTGTACATCGCGGTTATGGAAGAAACTGCAAGATGCACTAGGTATGAAATTACATTTCAGTATTGCTTTCTATCCACAAATAGATGGCCAGTCTGAGGGAATCATTCAGATACTTGAGGATATGTTGATTTGTTACATTCTCGAGTTTGAAGGTACGTGGGAACTATACCTACCTCTGATTGAATTTGCGTATAATAACAGCTTTCAATCGAGTATCAAAATGGCACCTTATGAGGCTTTGTACCGATGTAAATTTCGTACGCCATTTTACTGGACTGAGCTCAGTGAAAATAAAATACACGGGGTCGATTTGATCAGAAAAACTGAATAGAAGGTGAAAGTGATTTGTGAAAGTTTAAAAGCAGCATCAGATAGACAAAAATCATATGCGGATTTGAATTGTAAAGAAATTGTAACACCCCGAATTTGGGCCTAGAAGTATTGGCCCTTGAGTGCGGGTCCGTAAGGAGGTTGTATATAGGTATTTAATTGTGCAATGAAATAACACAATTAAATGTTTACCTTAGTGGTTAATGGCTTTGAGAAGTGTTGGAGAAATCTTGGGTTCAAACTTGAGCTTTAGCAAAAATTTTGGTATTAAGTGAAAAAACCTGGATGCTTGGATGAGGGCCTTTTAAATTATTGTGGTAAATAAATGACACAAGGAAGCATGTAGTCTAGTGGTTGTGGCGTCATTAAGGTTGTATGGGAGCCTGGGTTCAAGTCTTGGCTCTTGCAATTTATTTTGGTTTTTTAAGGGAACTTGGACTTTGGGCTTTAGACCTTATAATTAATTGGGGATAAAATATGACACAAAAAGCCTTGTGGCTTAGTGGCAAGAAGCGTGTGGAGCATCTGAGAGGAGGTATGGGTTCGTATCCCATGGCAAGCAAGGAGCATTTATTTTGCTAACAGGGGGCGGCAAGAGTTGGTGATGAATTTAAACTCTGATGTTGGAGGGATCCCACATCGGGAAGCTAACATAAGAGTGGATGTGAAGCTAGCTTTAAATAGAGGGAACCATGAGGAGAGTAAATGTACCTTTCTTGGCTGATCCCTTTCGCTGTATGGCGTGCTCGTTTGGGTTGGGCGTCGGCTAAGAGTGCTCGGAGCTTGGATTAACTCCAGTCACCAATCAGGTGTGTATTTCTCGCTACTCTAGTTGTAGGATGGCTACTTCGGGCCGCGATGGGTCGAAAGGGGCCATGTGGGCCCAATGGACCTACGAGCCCAATTCGATAAGTTGTTTGATTGTATAGTAAATATTGGACTAGTATAGGTGAATCTCATATTTGTGGCTAGAATTGGGCTAAAAGGGCCACACGAGCGTGTGGGCCCATTTGGGCTGAGAAAGGGCTTTATGCCCATTCGTATTGTTATCCCTGTTTAGAATACTTTAGTTTACCAAATTACTGAAATGCCCTCAAATTGTAAAATTACCAAAGTACCTTCGATTTATAGAATTACCGTTTTACCCTTAATTTACAGAATTACCATTTTACCCTCGATTTATAGAATTACTATTTTACCCTTGATTTATATAATTACTATTTTACCCTCGATTTACAAAATTACTAAAATACCCTTGGTTTAAAAATTACCAAAATACCCTCGATCAGTAAAATTACCAAAATACCCTAGTCTGTAAAATTGCTAAAATACCCCTGGTTTGTAAAATTACCGAAATACCCTCAATTTGTAAAATTACCAAAATACTCCTAATTTACAAAGTTACAGAAATACCCTTGACTTTCTAAAAATTATGGAAATACCATTGGTTTTTAAAATTACTGAAATACCCTTGGTTTGTAGATTTACCAAAACACCCTTGTAGGATGAAATGACTAAAATACCCCTATATTGTAAAAAGACCGTAAAGCCCCTGTAGGGTAAAGTGACCGTAATACCCCTGTATGGTAAAATGATGAATATTCCCTCATGTTCCATATGACTGATGTGCTTAGGATTCACATATATTGATATTGGATTAGTTAAGTTTGAGTGACAAGTGGTGGTTATTGTTGGCGATTGATTTTGGAAACGTTTCAACTTCAACCCATAATAGGTATGTACTAACCCTCGTAATAGCTTAGATTAATATTTGCTGAGAAGCCGAAATGCTAAAATACCGGTATTTCAGGAACTTGTAATGTTGCGTTTGGGTATAGATGCGATAAATACGATAAGATCGGTGTTTGGATTGATGGAACAGGTACGAACTCAATTTTGTGCACGACGGTAAGTTGGGCCTCAATAGGCTAAAATTGGGCCCAAAGGGCTTTCGGACCCATTTGGGTAGAATTGATAGAAAATGAAATTTGGAAAAATTGCACGTTAACACGGTTAGTATTGTTGTAAAATTTGGGTTAAGTAGGCTAAATCAGCATTCGTAGGGCCCATTAGGGGTTTTGGGCCCAAAAGCCCAAATTTGATAAAGTGGGTTAAAGATCATTGTTTAAACACTCGGAAATATTGATAATTGTAATGAACATAGAAAACCATGATATTTGGTAAAATTACGAAAATACCCTTATAATGTGAAAAATGACTGTTTTGCCCTTGTGGGCAAGTGACTGACTTGGACTGTGTGGTTGACGGATTTGATTGTAAATATATGTTGGTGATATGAATGACTTGACTGTGATTGTTTAATTCGAATATGGGCATGACATTCTGCATACATGACATGTTGTATTGGGTTGGGTTTTTATATGGATGGAGGAAGTGCAAAAGGGCTTATGCCCTAGTTTATTGAAAAGGGCTTATGCCCCAATTTACCGAAAAGGGCTTATGCCCCAGTTTATTGAAAAGGGCTTTGCCCCAGTTTACCGAAAAGGGCTTTGCCCTAGTTATTAAAGAGGCTAGGCCTCCAGATATATGATAAAGCAGCTATGCTGCCAGTGGTGTGTTGGTTGGGTGGGTTGAGTTATTCCCCACATGGCGTGTTGGTTGGTACGGGTGGACAGTAGCGAATGGTGGGTTGAGTAGTCTCCCCAAACGGGCTTGCATACATTCATTGGTATTTCATGTGATATTGAAATGGGCTTGCATACATCCATTGACATTACATGTGATATTGAAATGGGCCTAAGGGCCATACCGTTTACAGTAAAGGCTTCGGCCCAATGATATGATTTATGAAAAGGCTTCGGCCCAGTGATATGATTTATGAAAAGGCTTCGGCCCAGTAACCGTTAAACGAAAGGCTTCGGCCCAGTATATGTCAAGACTAAATAGGGCTTTGGCCCAGATTGTACTGATACTGTGTTTTCACTATTTGTTTGTTATTGGGATTACACACTGAGTTTTCGTAAACTCACCCCGTTTCTAACTGTGTAGGTAATCCCTAAGCTTAGATGGTTTGGAGCTGCGAGGGACTCGGAGATGGCCACACTACTGTTTCTGTTTCTTTTAATTGCAATAAGTAGCCGATTTATTTCTTTATAAGTTTTATCTTATTAATATTATTGTTTGGTTTTGGGTTGTAATAAGGCCATTTTAATTATTTTTCTGGGATTATTTTATTTTGAATAACTTTAATCTGTTTGTTAATAAATGGGCTAGATTTAGGACGTGTTTTCAAAATGATAATTGTTTTCAAAATAACACCACGCCACGATTATCCGATTTATCAAAGATTTCAACTTAAATAAATTACAACTCGATTTAACCACGTGTGGCAATGGTTGTGGGCATGTCTAGGATTGGATCCATTAGAAGAGCTTGGTACTTAAGCAGCCTTCATGGCTCACCTCCTCTGTTACGGATTCCTACCTAGTGCCCAGCTCCCATTCACTTTGTTAGCTTAACAAAAGTCAGTTTTTAAAGCACTAAAACAAAACATGGGTTTTTAACTTCAATGTGGCACATCAGATTCGGCCATAACGTTTGGGCTAGGTTTGGGGTGTTACATTTAGTGGTATCAGAGCCAGGTTACAAAACTCGGCTGTGGTATTGGTAGCAAAAAAATTATTGTTATTTTTTTCTCTTCTTTTTCTGAAATTGGGGTTTGGAAAGGGTTTTTCTAAAATTTTGTTTTGAAATCTCTCAACGAAACTTTACTTGTTTCTAAAAAGATGTTACTGGAGGTGTGGCACACCGAGTCTCCGGCACCAAATCTGTAAGTTCTCTAACTCTGTTTGCTATTATAGATTGAAGTGCTATATTGAGAAACTACTATAGATAGTAGCACAATATTGGAACTCACTAGTTAGAGTAAACTGTAACGCTTGAAGTTAGATTTAGTATTTATTTGGTGTGCGTTCTGGAAATGTAGAAATTGTTTGCATGTGAAATCTATCCGCTCTGGTTTAGGGTTTAGGGTTTAGGGTTTAGGGTTTTAAGGTTTAGGGTTTTAAAGTTTAGGTTTTAGGGTTTAGGGTTTAGGATTGATTAATGTTTTGGGTGTATGTTAGTATTATTAGTATCAGAGTGCGCAGCGAAAATGTGGTGGTGTAGTCTGAGAGTGGAAAATTTCGAGGACAAAATTTTTTTAGGGGGTAGAATTGTAACAGCCCGAATTTGGGCCTAGAAGTATTGGGCCTTGAGTGCGGGTCCGTAAGGAGTTTGTATATAGGTATTTAATTGTGCAATGAAATAACACAATTAAATGTTTGCCTTAGTGGTTAATGGCTTTGAGAAGTGTTGGAGAAATCTTGGGTTCAAACTTGGGCTTTAGAAAAACTTTTTGGTATTAAGTGAAAAAAACCTGGATGCTTGGATGAGGGCCTTTTAAATTATTGTGGTAAATAAATGACACAAGGAAGCATGTAGTCTAGTGGTTGTCGCGTCATTAAGGTTGTATGGGAGCCTGGGTTCAAATCTTGGCTCTTGCAATTTATTTTGGTTTTTTAAGGGAACCTGGACTTTGGGCTTTAGACCTTATAATTAATTGGGGATAAAAAATGACACAAAAAGCCTTGTGGCTTAGTGGCAAGAAGCGTGTGGAGCATCTGAGGGGAGGCATGGGTTCGAATCCCATGGCAAGCAAGGAGCATTTATTTTGCTAACAGGGGGCGGCAAGAGTTGGTGATGAATTTAAACTCTGATGTTGGAGGGATCCCACATGGGGAAGCTAACATAAGAGTGGATGCGAAGCTGGCTTTAAATAAAGGGAACCATGAGGAGAGTAAATGTACCTTTCTTGGCTGATCCCTTTCGCTGTATGGCGTGCTCGTTTGGGTTGGGCATCGGCTAAGAGTGCTCGGAGCTTGGATTAACTCCAGTCGCCAATCAGGTGTGTATTTCTCGCTACTCTAGTTGTAGGATGGCTACTTCGGGCCGCGATGGGTCGAAATGGGCCATGTGGGCCCAATGGGCCTACGGGCCCAATTCGATAAGTTGTTTGATTGTGTAGTAAATAATGGACTAGGCTAGGTGAATCTCATATCTGTGGCTAGATTTGGGCTAAAAGGGCCACACGAGCGTCTGGGCCCATTTGGGCTGAGAAAGGGCTTGAGGCCCATTCATATTATTATCCCTGTTTAGAATACTTTAGTTTACCAAATTACTGAAATGCCCTCAAACTGTAAAATTACCAAAGTACCCTCGATTTATAGAATTACCGTTTATCCTCGATTTACAAAATTACCGTTTTACCCTCAATTTATAGAATTACTGTTTTACCCTTAATTTACAAAATTACTGTTTTACCCTCGATTTACAAAATTACTAAAATACCCTTGGTTTACAAAATTACCAAAATACCCTCGATCAGTAAAATTACCAAAATACCCTAGTCTGTAAAATTTCTAAAATAACCCTGGTATGTAAAATTACCGAAATACCCTCAATTTGTAAAATTACCAAAATACCCCTGATTTACAAAGTTACAGAAATACCCTTGACTTTCTAGAAATTATGG